>NC_081564.1:33550655-33740899 GCF_022355385.1 Mustela nigripes | reverse complement strand
TTTTGTTCTGAGCTATGTTTGTGTAGAAAACAGCCTTGGAAAATAAAGGTAAAGTCTCCCGCCTATTCAGGTTCTCTAACACATTTTGTTCTGAGCTATGTTTGTGTAGAAAACAGCCTTGGAAAATAAAGGTAAAGTCTCCCGCCTATTCAGGTTCTCTAAGCTCAGGGTTTGTCCCCTGTGTCATACATAACTCCTGTATGCAAGCGTCCCTTGGTCCTGTATGTCACTCCATGGAGATGGTCTTAGGGAAGTGGTACAGGTACTGATTGATCCTCTGGCTACCACTGTTGCTGTGAGCAAGAAAACCCTTTGTGTCTAGCTTAGAAGGCTTCTGATACACTTATGTGATGGAATAGCGCTCAGTGATAACTAGGAATGAACTACTGAAACACAGCATGAATGACTCTCAGAAACACACCAAGTGGAAGAAACCTTACACCAAGTAGTGCTAACTGAATGATTGCACATATAGGCGGTTCTAGAACAGGCACAACTAATCGATGGTGTACAAAATGAGGACAGATCTAGAGAAGGGTTGGACTGAGTATTGCATTTTTTTAAAAACTCATAGAATGGTGGTACACTTCATGTTTGTCTATTTCATAAGCAAATATTATAAGCAAATATTAAGATCTAGTTAATTACACGTGAGCTGAAATGTTTCAGTATAAAGTATACTCTTGTCCACTGTTTAGTTTGAAATACATAAAAAGAAATGGGGCGCCTGGCTGGTTCAGCCGGTGGAGCATGAAACTATTGATCTCAGGATCCTAAGTTTGAGCCCCCTGGTAGGTATAGAGATACTAAAAAAATAAATAAAATCTTAAAAAAAATACATAAAGAAAGAAGATGGATTGGTCGGTGGATAGATACATAGATGGAGAAAAGAAAGATCTATGATCAAACAAATACAGCAAGATATTAATGCTTATGGAGTCCAATAGTGGGTATACATCACCGTACAATTCTGCCTGCCAACTTTTCTATGTATACAGCATTTTTCATTTAAAAAATTGGGGAAAGAGGGGCAGGGTGGCTCGGTGGGTTAAGCGTCTGCCTTTGGCTTGGGTCATGATCTCAGGGTCCTCGGATCAAGCCCCGCATCGGGCTCTCTGCTCAGCAGGGAGCCTGCTTCCTCCTCCCTCTCTCTGCCTGCCTCTCTACCTACTTCTGATCTCTGTCAAATAAATAAATAAAATCTTTAAAGAAAATTGGGGAAAGATAAATAAATAAAAATAAAAAATTGGGAAGTATCCATAAAAATTCTAATGGGGCTCAAGATACATTTTATCATGAAAAGAGTCTATCAATGTTGGGGAAATATTACTCAATTCCAGATATGTCTGTCTTTTCAGTTCTTGCAAACAGATCCAGCATAAACCCAGAGATGTCTCTCAGACAAGAGAGAGACAGAGGAAAAGAGAAAAATGAAGTCTGAAGTCAAGGTTTCCAGTTCAACATCAATAGATTTTTTTTTTAAGATTTTAAGGTTTTTAAGATTTTATTTATTTATTGACAGAGGAGGAAAGCGCGAGAGAGAACACAAGCAGGGGGACTGTGAGAGGGAGAAGCAGGCTTCCCACTGAGCAGGGAGCCCAACGAGGGGCTTGATTCCAGGACCCTGGGACCATGACCTGAGCCGAAGGCAGGGTCCTAATGGCTGAGCCAGCCAGGTGCCTGGCCCTCAATAGAATTTTTTAAATGTGTCCATCAGCTACATAATTTTACTAATAAGAAAGAAAGTATATTTTAAAATGATCATGGACAAGTTTATTAGCAACATGATCCATAGAAGTCATCCCAAGTCCATCAAAATTCTAATAAGCCAATCAAAATTTTATTAAATAATTAACATTTATTGTATATTAATTGTTTCAGTTTAGATCGTTCAGATTAACGACACTGCTACATTTTATATGTTGTATGTACGTCTTTTTAAACTTATGACATGGGGCGCCTGTGTGGCTCAGGTTTAATCCTCTGCTTTCAGCTCAGGTTATGATCTCAGGGTCCTAGGATTGAGCCCCGCATGGAGCTCTCTGTTCAGCAGGGAGCCTGCTTCCCCCCCTCTCTCTGCCTGCCTCTCTGAATACTTGCGATCTCTCTCTCTCTCTCTGTCAAATAAATAAATAAAAATCTTTAAAAAAAAAAAACTTATGACATGATTTTGATCATCACTATAGTACTTTTAATACTGAAATAAATTTTTGTATTATGTATTTTCCTTGAAAAATATGTCATTTACTTTGTATCATAGTTCTCAGCAACACATTTTGGGGAAAAAAATGCACTACTTTTTTTTGGGTTCTACTTGTATTTTTAAGTAAAGAAATTAGGTTGGATGAGTTTTAAAAAGTGTCTTACTGTCTATATCCCATGTAAGGAAACCGGATCAGATGACCACAGATCTGTTCAGCTTGAGGGTCTGCTCTTTGCTCTGTCTTCTGAGCAGTGAAAATACAAATTACAGCTGTCTTTTTCAAACAGAAAGCATCATTCTTTTCCTCCTTCATAATGCATCATTTTCATAAATAGTTCAAACAATACAGGGACAGTGAACACATTCTCATACATATTCTGTCCAGATAACTAAGTTTGCTGTTTGCTGGATATCATGGACATCTTTCATGCCAAAAAAATAAAAATACATAGTATTTTTAAAAGATACACTGTATTCTACTGCAGTGAATATATCATAATTGATCCAATCAGTTCCTGGTTGATAGGCCTTTAGGTTTCCATGCTTTCATTGCTGAAAATAACAATATTATAAATATTCTTGTACATCCCACACTTGTCCTAGTATACCATTGGAATAATTTTTTGGATCACAGTTTATATATACTTTAAATTTTGCTAGATAATCCCGAACTTCTCTCTTGGAAGTCTGTGCCAATTTACAGTTCCCCCAACGCTGTAAGTTTTTTAGCTCCTCCTTCAGCTTCTAGAAACCTGCAGTTCCTGTCTTGCAAAGTAAAATATTTAACAAAGGAACTCTTAAATATTCACTAGCGGGACATTTCTCATCCTTTATTTGCCGGAAAGACTTCCAGCCATTTCAATCAAAGACTCTATAAAGGTTATTTCAATTGATCCTCCTTTGTTGTAATTAGACCCCACCTAAACTTCCCAGGAGATGGTAACCCACTTTATTTTTAAAAAGCCTGTCTAGTTTTAAAAGCTTTCAACAGTCACTCTAAGAAAATCCTTTTGATGGCAAACTTCAAAGCCTTGTTTTGGTTAAAGCTCTTTTCTTTTTGTTTCAGCTTCAATAAAAAGATGGAATACCTGATTCCTTTACTTGAAAACTAGATTTTCAGTCATTAAAAGTATGTCTCCACAAGCACAGAGGAATCCCACAGGATTTGAGATGCTGCCGTCATTCTACAGGGTCTGACCTTCCCCCCCCCCCTGTCTGGAAAGCTCTGTGCTTTCCACCAGAGGAAGGAGTAGGAGGATGGGAGGGGCCACAAGCTAAGGTCTGTTGGACACAACGACAACACAAAACTATTAAGTGCTTTGGAAAGACTGGGAACTAAAGTGAATGTTTTCGGTTGAGTCACAAATGGCATATTTGCGTGGCTGCATCCAGAACCGGAACCATATTTATATCAGTGAACCAGAAATTCTAATTCTTCGTTAAACAGCCCTGTGCAAATTAAACTTCTCAGGCTTTGTCTGATCCAACCAGACCATAGAGCTTAAAATCAGAAACTTCCCCAGGGTCATCTGTAAGTAGTTAGCGACAAATTCCGGACTTAGCCCCAAATCTATCTGACTTTGGGGAGCATTTCCCTGCATTGGTTCATTTTTTTTCCTTCCAGCTTAAAATAGGAATTTCATTTTATTTTTATGTAGTTGACGTACAATGTTCCATTAGTTTCGGGTGTACAACATGATTAGCTATTTGAATATATTGCAGAATGATCAGTATAATAAATCTAGTTACCACCCATCACCAGATATAGTTACAGTTTTTTTTCCCCTTGTGATGAGAACTTTTAAGAGCTATCATATTATTTCATATAAGGGCCAGAGCAACTTTACAAAGTAGTTAGCATTAGGACTGTTTTTACAGATGACCTAATTGAGTGAAGAAAATATGTTCATAGGACCGAGGTCAGCCAAGTACAGCCCATGGGCCAAATGCAGTCCTTTGCTTGTTTTTCTAAATAAAGAATTTTTGGAACATAGCCACACTCACTTATGTACGTATTGTTAAGCTGCTTTTGAGTTACAATAGCAAAACCGAGTAGTTCTAACAAAGACCATACAGCCTAAGGAAATCTAACCAACTTACTATCTGGCTCTTTGAAGAAAAAAAATTGCTGACCCTGACCTACAGTAGGAATGAGAGTTAACATTCAAACTCAGTCCTGTCAGAGTCCAAATAATCTGTGCCCAATTACCTACTCTAATTAGACCTGCTTGCTGTGTGTACACATTTTTGCAACATTTTTGACGGTATTTCTCTTCTTGCGGACATCTCAGAGTGCTGTGGTCTGGCTGCTAGCACAAATTACATGTTAATTCGGTGTCCGTGGGGAAAGATTATCCCACAGTCACTCCCACTGAGCTCCTCGGAACTTACAGGTCATTATAGGAACTGCCACCTCCCAGTTGCTGGAAATGAAGTGCAGCCACCAGGCCTCTTGCTCTGGGACCTGTCTTGCCCTTGAGCATGGATAACTTGGCTCTGCGCTTTCCTACTGTCACCCCTGACCCGCAGAGACTCTAGCTAAGCGATGCCAGTGCCCCTCAAACAAGCACATCTCTAATGGCTTTGATGACTCTTGTGTCCTGGGGCCCTCCTGGGGACCCTTATCCTCTGGTGAGTCTTCTGGTCACCCATAATATATCCATTCCAACATACTCGCTTCCCTCAACCCATTTATTCTTCCCTCTACCATGTGGCAAGGAAATGCAGACATTTCTGCTTCACTGAATGTTGGTCATGGCTTTTTGCAAGCTTCTAATTAATTGCTGCCTGAACATGAGGTTTGCCCTGTTCCTCGGGCCAGTCAATTGAAGCAGCTCTTCTGGTGGAAACTCCTTGCACCATTATCGGGCCTAGCATGTCCCCATCCCGGTGACTGGCCTGGCTTCTGGGACGGGTGTTGGGGGCAGCCCCTGAGAAGTACACCTGCTGTGTGCTCTGTAGTGATTTCTAGAATGGCGGAAGTATCAGCTTTTACTAGGGAAGGGGAAACATTGGGAAGTCATAGGGTTAAAAGGTGTCTATAGAATTAACATCTTATGGCCTACATCCATTTATCTTTATTCTGTATTTCAGAGTCCCAGGTTTTCCTAACAAGGACTTTGACCTTAGCACAGCAGACTTGCCTTTGGCTGAGAATTCAAACCTACCTGGAGCTCATCTGTGTCCGCTCTTCTACCACAAGAGATAAGGGCCTCTTTGTATGCTACCCAACAGGCCTATGACTCTTGGCCATTAACTGCTTATTAATGGTGCTCAGACTCTAATCATCCCTCTGCAGAGTATTAATATAATTTATCAGCAGCCATCTACTTCAACTATCTTGGAAGACATGGTTCTCCTCATATTTCTCAAATTGCTGAATCATTTGATCTGCAAGACTGTTCCCCTCTCCCTGGACATTTTTCCAGCTCACCACAGGGAAAGTCCCGAGCAACCGGGTCACAATCTTGTGCCAGGAGTATCTGCGCCCACCTACCACTCAGGAGAGCATTTCCAACACCTGCCAAGTGATAAGTCAATAAATCCCAAATCTCATCTTTCCATCTGTTTTCTCAGACTCTAATTTATGTGCAATTTGCAATAGTCTTGAGTGCTCTGAGAAGTGAATGCCAGGATGGGACAAGACATGTAAGAGATTTATTAGGGGAAACAACTATGAAAGAAAATGAGGAGACTGGAAGAGTTATCAGTCATGATACAGGTATGACCCCTGTCAAGGAAGAAATGGGGGGAGCAAGGGGGGAAGAAAGAAAGGAAGGATGAAGAAATGTCCATAACTACATGCAGTTCTAAGAAAATTTTGGCAAGACTATGGGCGTCTTCAAGTCAAATACACCCAGGAAAGGAATCTTGCATCTTGCAGGAATGGGCTTGCCTTAGTACTCCTGGCACTCTTAGTCACTGACTGGGGAGCAGCCAATGTGGGAAGTGTGGCCTTGGGAAGATTAATGTGATGCACCTGGAATACAATATCTGGGACATTCAGGCAACTAGACTCCCTACACTCAGAGATCCAAGAGTACATGTCTCTATGGCCATACCTCAGGATAATGCGGATGCCAAAGGATAATGCGGATCCTTTCTTTTTTCTTTTTTTAATGAGAATTTACTTATTTCCAATTTTATTGAGATATTATTGACCTATATGTAAGTTTAAGGTATATAACATGATGATTTCATACATGTATCCATGGCAAAATGATTACCCCAATAAGGTTAGTTAAGTCCTCTGGGGGAAACACCTTTTAGGAGAAACCAGTAGGTTGACACACTCAACAAAGTAGCCCAGCCAGACCAACCAAGAGGGAATGAGGTTACAAGTCCCAAGCCCCACCTCCACATACAAGCCTTTTAGCTTCACACTTTCAAATGTAGTTAGATAGCCAAGAGTCACTGCACACTTGAGAAAAATCTTTAACATGAAAATCAGAGGCCAAACAAACACAAACAGTGGTCACAAAACCATCAAATCACAACCCAAGAAGAATCAGAGATTATGCAAGGAGGAGAAAACCTTAACATAAGTTTCACTGCTAGGAAGGAAAGACAGGTTATTTCATTCAAGAATAGAACAGGATGCTATATAAAGAAAATTAAGAGAAAAAAAGTTAAGAGAAATTAAAAGTATGAAACTAAATGGAAAACTTAATACATAGTTTGAAAATATAGTTGTAGAAATTTTCCCAGAAATGGAAGTAAAAGCATAAAGAGTCAAAAATAGGAGATAAAATAGGAGATAAATAGGCGATAAAAGACAAAAATAGGAGATAAAAGACCACCATAAGGATTCAAGAGCAAATTACAAGAATTACAGAAATACAGAAGAGAGAAGTGGATGGGGGGGGAGTCATCAATGAGGCAATTCATGAAAAGATCCTGCCACTGAAATGCAAATGCCTCACCCACAAAAGAATAAAACTAATCCCAGCTCAAGACATACCATTCTGAAATTTCATAAAACCATGGACAAAATAGAGAATTTGAAAGTATGTTTTTCTTAAAGAAGAAAATTTAAGGTTTTTGATGTTTTGTTTACAAAGGATCAATCGGAATAACATTGGATTTTTCCACAGCGACACTAGAAGCTAGGAGGATTGTAGCAAAGTCTTCAACACTCTGGGGTAGAGTGATTTGTAATCTGTATTTGGCCAAACCAAGTCAGTTACTTGTCAGAATAGAAAAAGGATACTTTAAAATATGTGGGGTGTGTTGGGTGGCCCATAGCTGGTCTACTAAATTAAGAATATGCAGATAATGACCCGCCAAAGTGAAGAGGCAGAAGCCACCCACACAGGGCTGGCAGGTTACTCCCTCAGCATTTGAGTTCCCACTTTAGGAAAAGGGTCCTTTTGACTGAAGGCACAGTTTATTGTTTTATTGTTGTTGTTTGTTTTTTAAAAATTTTTAGAGAGAGAGAGAGAGCACGTACACAGGTGCTCCCAGTGGTGGGGGAGGGGCAAAGGGAGGAGAGCGAGATTCTTCAGCAGACTCCCTGCTGAGCATGGAACCCATCTCATGGGGCTGAATCTCACTACCCTGAGATCATGACCTGGGTCAAAACCAAGAGTTCACCCAGGTGCCCCTGAAGGTGCAGTTTTAACACATACAAAGAAAGTAAAACCACAAGATGTAGTACTTACAGCTCCCAGAAGCAGGGTATGGGGGAGGGGGTAGGGAGTGCAATGAATGGGGGGGTAAGGGGTAAGGTGGGGAGGGCAGTTCTCCATCCCAGGTCACAAGGAAACTGAGGAATTCTTTTAGATGTTTAGACTTATCTAGACCAAAACTATAAGCCATAAACATGATCTAAATTATTATTCTAAATAACCTCAATGTTATCACTTTAAAAACTTTTAAAAATCCGGGATGCCTGGGTGGCTCAGTTGGTTAAGCAGCTGCCTTCAGCTCAGGTCATGATCCCAGTGTCCCAGGATCGAGTCCCACATGGGGCTCCTTGCTCAGCGGGAAGCCTGCTTCTCCCTCTGCCTCTGCCTGCCACTCTGTCTGCCTGTGCTCACTCTCACTCCTCTCTCTCTGACAAATAAATAAAATCTTAAAAAAAAACTTTAAAAAGCTAATGTTATACTTTAAATGATGACACCAGTTTTACCATTTCTCCCCCCAGAAATGAGTACATGAAGCACTGGCTTTGCAGCATATAATGGAAATGGAAAAAATTCTGCTATATCAGATGGAGGCTTGGAAGGTAAATTTTTTATCCAAATCAGCTTGATAGTTTATTGACTCCTGGAAAATCTTTTAAGATTAGAGAGGAATGGAGGGAAGACACTAGAATGCAGTTTATACTTACATTTGATTCATGACTGTTTCAATCAAAAGTTAATTCACACTAATTTACAGACGTTGGAGGTTATAAAAGCATTCTTGGAGGAGCCAAGGCGAGTCAAGAATTCTTGACATAGATTGCAAATAAACAGCCACAAATTCTTTCCTGTGTCTCTGTGTAGGTGGATTCTGTTTATCCATCCCTTGAATCTGGAACTTGACATGTGACTTGCTTTGGCCAATGAGACATGAATAAATGACAAAAATGTTTTTGTGCTGAGAATATAAACTAGCCTTTGGAAGATGAGAGATCACTGCAGAGAGAACCTCAGCCATCCCAACTGCCCACCTAATTCACCAACTGACCATAACTGGAAGAGCAGCAGAGTAGTTTAAATCCACTGAGTTGTAGGGTGAATTGTTGCAAAGAGCAAATGTGAAGTTGTATAGTTCTGACACCTGTTTTTGTCATGAGCTCAAAATATTGTAGCCTTTATATGATATGTAAAACTATAACATATATTTTATAATATACAAATAAGAAATTTCAATTATATACAGTGCTATGACCCAGTGAACCATTTAGGTGCCAGTCCCAAGGATACAGACAACAGATACTGTATTTTCTACTCTGTTCATTCAAGCATGGAGTTGCTTTTAGAATATTTAATCCAGTTCTTATATCTTTTTTTTTTTTTTTTTTTTTTTTTAAAGATTTTATTTATTTATTCGACAGAGAGAGATCACAAGTAGGCAGAGAGGAAGGCAGAGAGAGAGGAGGAAGCAGGCTCCCTGCTGAGCAGAGAGCCCGATGCGGGACTCGATCCCAGGACCCTGAGATCATGACCTGAGCCGAAGGCAGCGGCTTAACCCACTGAGCCACCCAGGCGCCCTCCAGTTCTTATATCTTAAAAAAAGTAGCATTATTGAGATATAATTCATGTACCCCCAAATTGACCCTTTTAAAGTGTACAGTTCATGAAGGATTTTCTATTTTCTTGTGATGTTTTTGGTTTTTTTTACCAGGGTGATGGTGGTTTCATAAAATTAATTGAAGAGGTTTCCTTTCTCATCTGTTTTCTAAAAGAGGATTAATAGATTTGTTTTTGTTTTTGTTTTTGTTTTTCCCTTAAAATATTTGCTAGACTTCCACCAGTGAAGACATTTGACCTGGGTTTTTCCTTGTGGGAATATTTGTATTTACTGATATGGCTATTCACATTTTTTAGTTTTTGCTTTAGTTAGTTTTGGTGATTTGTTATTTCCAGGAATGCCTTCATTTACAGCTATTTTGAAAATTATCAGAATTATGACGTTCATAATATTCCCTTATAATACTTTTCATTTTTTTCTCAAAGATTTTATTTATTTGACAGAGATCACAAGTAGGCAGAGAGGCAGCCAGAGAGAGGAGAAAGCAGGCTCCCTGCTGAGCAGAGCGCCTGATAAGGGGCTGCAGGGCTCCATCCCAGGACCCCGGGACCATGACCTCAGCGGAAGGCAGAGGCTGAGCCACCCAGGTACCCCCATTTTTGTCTATAGTCAAAATGTCATTTTTGTTTATAGTGTTGTCCCTCTTCATTTCTCATTTTGGTAATTTATATCCTTTTTTTCTTAGTCCAGCTAAAGGTTTATCAGTTTGATCTTTTCAAAGAGCCAGCTCTTGGGTCCTTTTCTCTATTTCCTTTTGCTTTTGATTCATTCATTCCTATTTTTATCCTATTTCTTTATTTCTACTTAATTTAGGTTTGATTCGTTCCTCTTTTGCTACCTTCTTGAGATAGAAGCTTACATTATTGTCTTCCTTTTAATATAAGCACTTACTGCTATTAATTGCCCTCTACGTACAGTTTTTCCTGCTTCCCTTAAATTTGAAATATTTTTGTTTCCACTCAGTTCCAGATGTTTTCTTTTTTAAAAGATTTTATTTATTTGACATAGGAGAGAGAGAGAGAAACAGGTTTCCCATGGAGCAGGGAGCCTGACAAAAGGCTCCATTCCAGGACCCTGGGATCATGACTTGAGTGGAAGGCAGATCCTTAATGACTGAGCCACCCAGGTGCCCCTAGATGTTTTCTAATTTCCCTTGTAATTTCTTCTTTGGCCCATGGGTTATTTAGAAATGTGTACATTTCCAGATATTTGGGGGTTTCTAGATTTTTGTTTTTGCCAATTTAATTCCACTATAGAAAGAGAATGTATCTTGTATGTTTTCAGTCCTTTAAAATGTATAGAGATTTGTTTTGTGGCTCACCATATGATCTGTTCTGGACAATGTTTCATTTGTTTGAAAAGAATGTGTATTCTGCTATTGTTGAAGTTTTCTGCATATGTCAAATATTTCAAGTTGATACTGTAATATGGGTCTTCTGTACCCATCTTGACATTCTCTTGTTCATTGCTGAGACAGGAATCTGAAACCTCCAACCACATGTGAATCATCAATTTGTCCTTTGAGTTCTTATGATTTTTGTTTTACATGTATTAGAATTTCCTTCCTTTTTAAAGCTAATATTGAACATGCTAATAAATTGGTAATTTAAGTATTCAAAGCACTATACAAGAGCTATACAAACCTTAGTGTCTGAAACTGAAACCGGAGTCTTCATGCTGTCAGCTCTTGCTTTCTCTTCCTTCCCACCCCACCCTCCCCTCCGGTTTTGGCCTCATTTATTGGTACTGAAGAAAAGACTATGTTATGAAGAACATGGCCATCAGCAGTTACCTCAGTAAAAAGCTTTTTTCCTGCTCTCTTTTCTGTATCCATACAGCGATTGGATTCAATAATTGAGTCCCGTAATTGAGCCAATGGCTCAATAATGCCCCAGTCAGCTCAGTGCCTATCCCTTGGCACGTCTAGTGTTGCTGGAAGTAAAGTATATTATTATTATTTTTTAAAGATTTTATTTATTTATTTGACAGACAGAGATCACAAGTAGGCAGAGAGGCAGGCAGAGAGAAGGGGGGAAGCAGGCTCCCCACTGAGCAGAGAGCCCGATGCGGGTCTTGATCCCAGGACACTGAGATCATGACCTGAGCCGAAGGCAGAGGCTTAACCACTGAGCCACCCAGGCGCCCCAGTAAAGTGTATTATTAATTGGCATTGCGACATGCCCATCTCAGTGGTTAGAGGACACTTCTTTTGCCAGAGGGGCAAAAAGAAAGCTCCTCAAACAGTGAGAAAACAAGGGCTTGTACAGACCATGCTGGTACCTAATTGCAGGAGGCTCTTCAAAGTCAGGCTGAGGGGGCTGATTAGAAATCGGGGTGTACAAGGAGGAGCCCTACTGTCCGATCTGTCAGCTTCTCTGCGAGGTAGAGCGGCAGGACAGATTAGTAGGTTAATCGACATTATACAATGAAGTTCTAAAAAGAGGATTGCACGTAGGAATGGAAATGATTGGGAATGGCATTTATCTCAAATCGTCTCTTTCCCCTAATCATCAGCCAACTTTTATAAAACAAGAACGCTTCAAAAGACCCGATTTCCAGGCATGCGTTAGCAGAATAATTCTTCAAGTTTTGCTTAGGATTCCTGGGGGGAAATGTAGTTATTTTCAGCCTTTTCCACGATTCAGTTATTTCTCTTTGCAACCTACACGTGTGGCTAGGCTGTTTTAATTCAGGTGTTTCCTTTGCAAGTGTTGAACCAGAGAGGGCGGTGGAAGACAGCCCAGCAGGCCAGCTCGAACCGGGGGCTGGCCCTTGTCAATACCCAGTTTAGGAATTCTCAGCGGGGTCCCGACACAGAGTTCTGTGCAGTTTCCCCTCAGAGGCTCAAAGCGCTTCCTTTAAGGAAAGCCCACACTAAGAGTCCCCACCCCAAGCCAGATTCCCCACCCAGTCCAAGGCCGGGAAGATGCCCCACCCAGCGGCCGGCTAGGCCGGCTTCCTAGGCTGGTTTAACTGGTTAGGAAGACCGAAAAGCCTGCTAGCACAAAAGCTCTGCACTTCGGGAGCTGAGGAGCAGCCGGCCAGAACGTGGAGTGGAAAGCTCTTTGCTCTCTCAAGACCAGCGCAGGCGACGCCCTCAAGCCGTCTTCACTGATCCTCTGATACCGGGTAGGTGTTACATCCCACCCAGTCCCCCAAGACTGGGAACTGCGCAGGCGCCCGCTGAGCACTACCGCGGTGCTTTCTCTCGCGCGCTCCCTCAGTCTCCTCAGCAAGCCTCTGGGCCGAAGGGATCGCGGTCCTTCCTGGGTGTTGTAGTGTCCTTCCTCGACGAAGGGTCCTCACGTAAGCGGGGCACTGGGCGTCCGAGAACTACCCCTCCCAGCATGCTGCGCGCGAGGGCACAGGGCGTTTGCCCTTGACGGCTTAAGCCGTCAGCGCAGAGAGGAGGACCCAGGAAGCCGGCAGCGGCGGGAGGAGGGAATGCGCGTGCGCGTTGGGCCGGCTCGGCGCTTCTGTCCCAATCATTGTAAACAGGCGGAGGCTGGGGCGGGGTGGGAATGGGGCGCCCGGGGCCGGCTAGGGGCGCAGCGCAGGAGGCGCCTACGGTGGCTGCGGCGGCACCGTGAGCGCGAGGAGGCGGCGGCTGAGGCGGGGGCGGGCTGTCGCGCGGCGGCGGGCACAGGTCAGTGGCGGGCAGCGGTGGCGTGCAGGGGTCGTGGCGGTGCCCCTCGCGTGCCCGGGAAGCCCTCTCCGCACCCATCTCGCAGGCGGCGTCTGTCAGGCAGCATGCGGGGCTGGGCGCTCGCCGCGCGCGGAGCTGGAGTTGGGGGTGGGGGGCGTGGCTGCCCCGAGTGCGGGTTCATCCCGGGCAGGCTTCTCCCCAGTTCTCGCCCTGTTGCCGGCCGTTCCTCCCACTTGCCGGCCGGGCCTCCCTCGTGGCATCCGCATTTGTGATTTGGTGCCCTCGGGGTCCGGAGGAGGAGAGTCGGGAACCGGGCCCCTCCCCACCTGAGTCTCCAGGCCTTAGGGCAGCTCTTGGGCACCGGAACGGGGGAGAGAGGACTGTCTTTTATATAATCACTGTTTTTTAAATCGCACCCGGAATACTGACCCGTCTCCAGGACTTGCCCAGCGGACTAGGAAAAGGCTCTTGATGTTTCCCACCGCTGGCACGGAAGCAGTAGGGGCTCCTTTGGGTGCTGCGGTCTTCCGTTCAGGTTTCAGTGCGAATGCACGGACAGATCTGGAGTTGAGAGTTCTTTTTACAACTCATTTCCAAGTATGTTTGTGATCACATGCTCTTATTGAGGTCACCTCCCCCCCTCCCTTTTTAAAAATTTCTCGTTATGAGAATGAAACAGGTTTTACAAAATATTCCACACCCCAGTCTTAACCTGGAATAATTACGGTGTTTCCAGTTTGGGGATTCTTTCCTTCAGAGCCTCCCTCTTGACCAAGCAGCTTGTTTCCTCTAAGGCCTAGTAGAGTTCTTGAAAATAATTAAAATGTTAACTCGAGATACTTGGAATGTGCGTTGTAGGAGAAATAGAGTCGTTTGGACGTGGAGTTCACACACCATCTAGCCTCATTAGAAGAGCTTTCAGTGGGTATTTTGTAGAGTGGAGTGGGCATGTTCACATGCTGCAGCACTTTCGGTAGCATTCCATCATACTTGGCAGTTATTCATAAAGTATTTAAGTGGGGATAAGGAGCAAGCTCACTTTTGGTTTGGTGGTTATGGAGGCAGCACTTCTAAATGAAAAAAAAAAAAATGGGTCTGTGAATAAGAAAAGTAACCTCACTTGACGCCTTCCTAGTTGTCTTGGTGATTTGGTAGTTCCTTTCTGAGTGTCTTTCTGGAAATGAGTAATTGCTGTAAACTACTGGCAGTAGGAGAGGTAGGAAGGAAGTAGAGTGGTTCTCACTTTTCAGAGTGACCCTATAGATTTAAGTGGGATAGACTTAGTTTAACAGTAACCACTGGGAAGTAATTCTTTGAACAAAGTATCTTGAAGCAGTATGACATAACTTAATTTGCTTTCTCTTCAAATAGTATCTCTCATTGTAGATCTAATTTAGAAAACCAGAAGTGTTATCAGAGAATGAATATTAACTTTAATTTGTACACTTGTATTTGCACAGCTGTTTGCTCGGAAAGGGGACATTAGGTTCGAATGTAACCCAAAAGTATGTTCTTTCTTTTTTGAAAGAAAATTCCTGATAGAAACTTAAGTTAGCATGTTTGGAAGGAATAAGGAAGAACGTGGGTCATTTAGTATAGAGGAGTTACTATGTAGCAGGTACTATATCCGCTGAAGAGGACTTGCAGATGGATAAGGCAGTGCCCCTGCTTTCTGGTGATAAGGCTTTATCTTTTACTTGAACTGTTCTCAAGTACAATATGTTTTTAAGATTACTTTGGAGAAGGTGTGGGGGCAGAGGGTGTACAAAGGAGATAGTGATCAGTTTCTTATGGGGAGAGAAGGAGAGATTGAGGAAGTTGGCAGTGGAAAGGAAAAAGTATGTGGAGGGGAAGACTACAGCAAGGATGGCCATTTAGGTAGAAGGAAGGGTGTGAGCAGAAGCACGGGAGTCTGAGGTTCCATAATGAATTTTACAATCTGGAGGTGTAGCTAGTAGGCAGGGGCCAAATTAGGAATATTCTTTTTTTTTTTTTTTTTTTTTTCATGAATAGTCTTAAACACTGTTAAAGTAGTTTCAACTTTTATCTTGTAAGCCAGTACAAGTCACTGAGACAGGATAAAGAAAACAGAAACCTAAGCCAGCTGAGCCCATTTTAACTCCCTGCTGTGTGTTACATTAGGTATTTTATGCTTTGTGTGTTAAACTTGAAGGTTTAGGCATGACAAAGGCAGAAAATGAAGGAACGGGACACCTGGGTGGCTCAGTTGGTTAAGTGGTTAAGCAGTTAAGCGTCTGCCTTTGGCTTAGTCACGATCCTAGGATCCTGGGATCGAGTTCCCCATTGGCCTCCCTGCTGAACAGGGAGCCTGCTTCTCCCTTTGCCCCTTCCCTCACCCCACTCCGCAAGAGTGCGTTCCTCCTGCTTGTGCTCTCTTGCTCAGTCTCTGTCAAATACATAAATAAAATCTTAAAATTTAAAAAAAAAAGGAAAGAAAATGAGGGAAATGAACCAAAGGCAGAAGGGAAGCTGGACGTGATTAGAAAGAGCATGGAACACTTCGAAGAGCCGGAAGTCATTCTCTGCAACTATAGCACTGGGTTTATGGTGGTAAGTAGCGCAAGACGAGGCTGCACAGATAGTTCTTTGAGAGTTGCTTGACATTCTAAGGTTTCTAGAATTTTTCCCCTTATAGAAGTAGTAGAATTTATGAATTTTAATCAGGAAAAAGTCATGATAAAGTTTTCCTCTTGGGAAGATTGTTCTGGTATTGTAGAGTGCAGATTTCAGAAGGGGTGGAAGGAAGAAGATCAGGCAGGGTGCAGAAAGGTAGAAGGTAGCTCTAAACTAAGGTAGAGTCGGAGATACAAAGGAGTAGTTTGACAGAAGGTAGAATTCATAGGATTCAGGTGTGGTTGGATTTTAACTTGGGTCATTGAATAAGACAGTGGTAGAGTACAATTGGCCCTTTAACAATGGGGGGGTTAGGGGTGCTGACTCCCCTTGCAGTCTAAAATTCATGTATAACTTTTGACTCCCCCCAAACTTGACTACTAATAGCCTACTGTTGACTGGAAGCCCTACAGATAACATAAGTCAATTAACACATATTTTACATGTTACGTGTTTTATATGTATTCTTACAATAAAGCTAGAGAAAAGAAAATGTTACGAAAATCATAAGGAAGAAAAAACACGATTACAGTACAGTACTGTATCAAAAAAGGACCACATCTGAATAGCCCCACACAGCTCAAACCTATGTTGTTCAAGCATCAACTCTGTACTGAGACAGGAAGAGGAGCAAGTTTGGGGAGGGACAGTGTGTTAGATTTTGGATGTATCGAATGGGAGTTGTCTATGAAGCTTCCAAGTGGAAAGCAGCTGCAGAGTTGGGTGTGTGGATCTGGAGTCGAAGAGAGAGAGGTCTTGCTGTGAGAGTCAGCAGGCTATATTATAGGTGGTAGCTGAAACCTTTGATTTACATTATAACATGTAGGAAGAGTTTACCCATGGAGAATAGTTCTGGAAATAGACAATGGAGGACATTTACAGTGAAATTGAGGAAGAAGACCTGGGAAGGGAAATTCCTAAGTTTTTAGAGATGCAGAGAAATCATGAGAAAATGTCATAGAAGCCAAAATAGAATCATTTCAAAAGGAAGCTATGCTTCACAACCAACTCTCCACAAAAACATGAAAATTTCTGAAAAAGGAAGCTGTACTCCAAAGCTCTGAGGACTTGAGTAAAACAAGGATTACTGTTCAGTCTGATAACTAAGAGCAGTTTTGTAACATTCTACCTAATGCTATCATGGGAGGAAGGAGCTCGTTTCTTTGAATTGAGGAGTTGATGGGTGATCAGAGTGAAGAAAGTAAATATGGTTTAGTTCAAGAATAAACAAATGTTAGCTGTGAAGGGAATAATGGAAAGAGTTGTTAGCAGATGATAAAAAGGGTTAAGAGTGATTTTTAACATGACAAAGACTTGAGCCTGCTTTTTTTCTTACGACAGTTTAATTGAAATGTAATTCGTATAATGTAAAATTCACCCTCTTAGACTGTACAATTCAGTGGTTTTTAGTATATTCTTAGATTTGTGCAACCATCTCCACAGTAAACTCTAGAACATTTTCATTACCTCAAAAAAGAAACCTTTTGCTCATTATCGGTCACATTCTTTCTCTTCCCACCCTTTAGCAGCAGTGATCTGCCTCTGTATTTGCCTATTCTGGACATTTCATATGAATGGAATCACATAGATGATCATTTGTGACTGTCTTCCTTTACTCAGTGTACTGTTTTCAGGATTTATCCATATTATAGCATATATCAGAACTTCATTTGTTTTTATTGCCAAATAATCTTCTGTTGCCTGGTTATACCATGTTTTGTTTATCCATTGATCAGTTGGTGACTATTTGAGCTGTTTCTGCTTTGTGGCTCTTGTGAATAATGCTGATATGAATATTCATGTACAAGTTTTTCCGTGGCTGTTGCTCCTAGGTGTATACCAAGGAATAGAATTGCTGGATCATAGGGCTACTCTTACGATTAACATTTTGAAGAACAGCCAAACTGTTTCCCAAAGCAATGCACCATTTCATTATGCAGTATAAGGGATCTGATATCTCCTCATCTTTACCAACACTTGTTATGTTATGGCTTTTAAAATTTTAGCTATTCTAGTGGGTGTGAATTGGTATCTCATTGTAGGTTTGATATGATGATAATGACCATCTTTTCATGTGCTTGTTGGTCATTTGTCTATATTCTTTGGAAAAATACCTATTCAAATTCTTTGCCCGTTAAAATTGGGTTTGTCTTTTTGCTGTTGAGTTTTAAGAGTTCCTTTATATAGTCTAGATGCTAGACCCTTATCAGAATACGATGTGCAAATACTTTCTTCCATTCTTTAGATTCTCTTTTTACTTTCTTTTTTTTTTTTTTTTTAAAGATTTTATTTATTTATTTGACACAGAGAGATCACAAGTAGGCAGAGAGGCAGGCAGAGAGAGAGAGGAGGAAGCAGGCTCCCTGCCGAGCAGAGAGCCCAATGCGGGACTCGATCCCAGGACGCTGAGATCATGACCTGAGCCGAAGGCAGCAGTTCAACCCACTGAGCCACCCAGGCGCCCCCTCTTTTTACTTTCTTGATGATAGCCTCTGATATACAAAGTTTTAAAATTTTGATGAAATACAGTTTATCCACTTTTTTCTTTTGTTACTCATGATTTTGGCATCCTATCTAAGAATCCATTGTCGAATCCAAGGATGTGAAAATTAACACTGTACTCTCTTCTGAAAGTTTTTGGTTTTAGTTTTAATATTTAGGTGTTGATTCATTTTGAGTAAAATTTTTTGTGTATGGTTTGAGATATAGGTCCATTTTCTTGCATGTGGACATTCAATACTTTATTCCCATCTGTTGAAGAAACCATTCTTTCCCCATTGAATAATCTTGACACCCTTGTTGATATATCAGTTGACCATAGATGTTTGGATTTATTTCTAGACTCTCAAATCGATTCCATAGGTCTCAATGTTTATACTAATGGCAGTACTACATTGTTTTGGTTACTCTAGTTTTGTAGTACCTTTTGAAATCAGGAAGTGTGCTTTTTTCCAACTTTGTTGTTTTTGATTATTTTTTTGTGGCTATTTAGAGCCTTTTGCAGTTCCATATTAAACTGAGGACCAGCTTTTCCATTTCTGCAAAAGAGATTGTTCTAGTGTGTGGATATGGAGTTTATTTTCTGTTTTTATCTTGTATCCTGTAATTTTGTTAAACTCATTTATTAGCTCCAGTAATTTCCTAGTAGATTTTATTGGGTTTTCTGTGTAAGATCATGTCATCTGTGAATGAATAGAGACAGTTTTACTTCTTCCTGCCTTTTTTTTTTTTTTTAAGATTTTCTTTATTTTTTGACAGAGATCACAAGTAGGCAGAGAGGCAGGCAGAGAGAGAGGAGGGAAAGCAGGCTCCCTGCTGAGCAGAGAGCCCTATGTGGGGCTCCATCCCAGGACCCTGACTGAGATCATGACCTGAGCCAAAGATGGAGGCTTTAACCCACTGAGCCACCCAGATGCCCCATACTTCTTCCTTTCTGATGTGAATGCATTTTATTTTATTTTTAAAGAAGATTTTAAGAGGGAGAGAGTATGCATATGAACAGGGAGGGGTGGTGGGAAAGAGAGAAGCAGACTCCCCGTTGAGTAGGGAGCCCAATGTGGGACTTGATTCCAGGACGTGGAGATCATGACCTGAGCTGAAGGCAAGTGCTTAATTGACTGAGCCATTCAGGCTCCCCTGCATGCATTTTATTTATTGATTAATTGCCATCACTTGTACTTACAGTTCGGTGTTGAACAGAAATGGCAAGGACAAACCTCTTTGTCTTGTTCCTGGTCTTAGGAGGAAAGCTTCCAGTCTTTCACCATTAAGTGTAATGTTAAATGTGGGTTTTTCACTGATTCCCTTTATCAGTTGCTGTCTGTTGTTAGTTTGTCAGATGTTCTGTTAAATGTTTGTTAATTTTTTTTTTTTTGTATTTATTGATTTTCAGTGTCATTTCATTGTAGTCAGAGAACATACTTGTGTGCTTTCAGCCTTACAAACTTTGTTCAGGTTTGTTTGTGGCCTAAATTTGATCTGTTTTGAAGAATGTTCCAAGTATGCTTGAGATGAATATGTATTATGCTGTTGTTGAGTGGAGTGTCTGTTAGGTCTAGTTTCTTCAAAGTATTGTTCAAGTCTTCTCTTTCCTTATTGGTATTTTATCTAGTTGGTTTATCCATTGTTGAAAGGGGGATATTGAAGTTTTCAACTATTATTGAACTGTTTTTCCTTTCAATTTAGTCAGGTTTTGTTTTGTTTTGTTCCATGTCTTTTAGGGTTATTTTATTAGGTGCTTGTACATGTATAGTTGTTATCTTGTTGACAAGACCTACCCTTTTATCTTTCTATAATATTCTTGGTTCTTGTAATAGATTTGTCCTAACATTTTTTTTGTTTGGCATTAGTATAATCTGTCATCCCAGCTCTCTTTTGGTTACTGTTCACATGAAGTATCTTTTTCCATCATTTTCATTTCTCTTTAAATTAAATTAAATTTTAAATATTTTTTATTTATTCATTTGAGAGAGAGAGTTAGAGCATGTGCATGTGTAAGAGAGAATGAGCAGGGGGAGGGTCACATGGAGAGAGACAAGCAGACTCTGTGCTGGGCAGGGAGCCTGATAACAAGGTTTAATCCCAGGACCCTGGGATCATGACCTGAGCCGAAGGCAGATGCTCAACTGAGTCACCCAGGCACCCTCATCCTTTCAACTGTGTTTTAGAACTTGAGTCTCTTGTAGGCAACATATAGTTGGATCTTAAGAAAAAAATCCGTTTCGTCACTATCCACCTTATAATTTTGGGAATTTAACCCATTTACCTTTAATGTAATTACTGATTAGGAGCAACTTCTGCCCTATTGGTGTTTGTTTTCTGTATATTTTATATCTTTTTTATTCTTCAGTTCTTCCATTAGTGCCTTCTGTATTTCTTTGCACTGTATTATTTTATTTTATTTTATTTTATTTTTTTTTTTTTTTTTTTTTTTTAAAGATTTTATTTATTTATTTTACAGAGAGAGATCACAAGTAGGCAGAGAGGCAGGCAGAGAGAGAGAGAGGAGGAAGCAGGCTCCTGCTGAGCAGAGAGCCCGATGCGGGACTCGATCCCAGGACCCTGAGATCATGACCTGAGCCGAAGGCAGCGGCCCAACCCACTGAGCCACCCAGGCGCCCTGCACTGTATTATTTTAAATCTTTATATCTTATTTACTATATATTTTGAGTTATTTCTTAGTGGTTGCCCTGGGATTACAATTAATATTTTCATTTGTAATAGTCTGGTTCAGATTAATACCAGTTTAGTTTCAGTGGTGTATAAAAACTGTACTCCTAAAAACAAACAAACAAAAAATTGTACTCTTGTAGCTCTACTCCCCCTTATGGTGCTTTTGTCACAAGTTGTATCTTTTCTTTCTTTCTTTTTTTTTTTTTTAAAGATTTTGTTTATTTATTTGACAGGCAGAGATCACAAGTAGGCAGAGAGAGGCAGAGAGAGAGGGGGAAGCAGGCTCCCCGCTGAGCAGAGGGCCCGATGTGGGGCTCGATCCCAGGACCCTGAGATCATGACCTGAGCTGAAGGCAGAGGCTTAACCCGCTGAGCCACCCAGGCGCCCCACAAGTTGTATCTTTATACATTGTATGTCCATCTGATTTAAAATTGTTGCTTTGTGCAATTGTCATTCAAATCAAAAAGGAGAAAAAGAGATAGAAATAAAAAATACATTAAAAATTTTTTTTTTAAATTTTATTTATTTGAGAGAGAGAGAGAACGCATGCGTGTACATGTGTGCGCAGGTGGGGGCAGGGGCAGAGGGAGAGGGACAAGCAGACTCCCTGCTGAGTATGGGGCCCTATGCAGAGCTTGATCCCAGGACCTTGAGATAATGACTTGAGCTGAAGTCAGACATTTAACTGGCTGAGCCACCCAGGCGCCCCGGAAGATATATTTGTACTGTGTTTTGAAATTGATATGTCTTTTATATTTTCCTGGGTCATTACCTTTTTTTAAAATGATTTTATTTATTTATTTGACAGAGAGAGACACAGGGAGAGAGGAAACACAAGCAGGCAGAGTGGAAGAGGGAGAAGCAGGCCTCCCAAGGAGCAGGGAGCCCAATGCAGGGCTTGATCCCAGGACCCTGGGATTGTGACCTGAGCTGAAGGCAGACACCCAATGACTGAACCACCCAGCTGCCCCTCCTATGTAGTTACTTTTACCAGTGTTCTTTATTTCTACATACGGATTCAAGGTACTGTCTAGTGTCCTTTCATTTCAGCATGAAGGATTCACTTTAGCATTTCTTATGGGGTAGATGCATTAGCAACGAATTCTTTCACATTTTCTTCCTCTGAGAATGTATTGTTTTTCTCGTTCAGTTGTGAAGGATAATTTTACAAGATAAAGATTCTTAGTTGACAGTGTTTTTTCCTTCCAGTACTTTGATCATGTCATCCCACTGCCTTCTGGCTTTTATGGTTTCTGATGAGAAGTCAGTTGTTAATGATATTGAGGACTCCTTGTATGTGATGATTCACTTCCTTCTTGCTTCTTTCAAGATTCTCTGTCTTTGAACTGTTTGATGAAGATATGCCTTAGTGGGAATTTCATTGAATTTCTCCTGCTTGGAGTTTGGTGAACTTTTTGGGTATATAGATTAATATATTTAGTTAAGTTTGAGAAGTTTTTAGCCACTATTTCTTCAAATATTTTTGCTCTTTTTCTCCTTTTGGGACTGCCATTATGCTTGGTGTGCCAGATGGTGTCCCACAAATTTCTTAGGCTCTCTTATATTTTCTTCTTTAGTTTTTCTGTTTGATCTCCTGGCTGACATATTTCAATTGACTTATCTTTAAGATTACTGGTTCTTTGTTTTGTCTTCTTAAATCTGCTGCTGAGCCTATATAGTGAATTTGTCATTTTAGTTGTACTTTCTAACTTGAGGATTTCTATTTGATTGTTTTAAAAATAATTTCTGTCTCTTTATTAATAGTCCTCATCTGGTGAGACAGAGTTCTTACACTCTCCATTAGTTCTTTAGACATAATTTCCTTTTGCTTTTGAACATTAATACAGATTTAAAGTCATTGTCCAGTAAGTCTAATGTCTGGGATTCCTTAGGGAGAGTTTCTAGTGACTGCTTTTTTTCTCTGTGTTTGGGCTATTCCTTCTTGTTTCTTTACATACATGTAATTTTTTGTTGAAATTAGACATTTTGAGTATTATGTGGCAGCCATGGAAATTAGGCTCTTCTTTCCCCAGAGATGTTGCTCCTTGTTGTAGCTGTCGTTAGTTTGTTTAAGAACTTTTCTGAACTAATTTTGTGAAGTATATATTCTTTGTCATGTGTGCCCTTGAATTTTGTATCTGTGTTGTGTCAGCTAATGATTGGACAGGTATTTCCTTAAACATTTGGTACCAAAAATGTCTTCCAGTATCTTCAGAAGGGTGTTGTGCTTTTCTTGGAATATTTTATTCCTTCAGCACTCGGCCACTTTACAACTCTGGTTAGCCTTAATTTCCTGTTTGTGTAGAGGTCAGAGTCATCCAGAAGGACTTATGGGGTGGGATAAACTCAGTGAGATCCATATCGAGAATCTTAATCAAACATTTGAGAAACAAAGACAGAATCTTGAAAGAAACAGGAGTGAAGTGACTCCTCATATACCAGGAATCCTCAGTATCATTTAACAGCTCCAACTTCTTAGCAGAAACCATAGAGGCCAGGAGGTGGTGGGATGACAGTCAAAGTACTAAAAGAAAAAAACTGTCAGCCAAGGGCTGGCAGAATTCCTGAGCATGTGCACAGCCCTGGGCATACATGTTGTGTCCTAGATTCCCAGGAATCTGTTGAAGCTGTTTAAGGTCCTTATTTCTCAAAATACCTCATTGCCCAGCCTTTCTTTTCAAGGCTTTTGGTCAGTTTGTTTACACCAACTGTTACTCATTGGGTCAGGCGACAAGCACAGAGAACATTTATTTGTATGTGTTTTTGACAAACATCCTTTGTGTCCCATAGTAGCTTTAGCTTGTGGGAAGTCTGAGTTAGCAGCATTAGGTGAGCTAAAGCATTAGGTGAGCTAAAGCAAGACTTTTCCTGTCTTCCAAGGAGCCATAGATTGGTCAAAACAAATGATTTCAGTTTGTTTGTAAGTGAGGTTTGTTTTGCTGTACCAGTATCAGGAATGTGAGCTGTTGTTTTCATAGCCACCACTGATCCGGGGAGCGATTGGCTGAGATCGATGAGAGCAGGTTAAATGCTACAAAGCTCTATGTTCTTACCAAGATTTAGCTGTTTTTCTTGAATAAGTACCCTGGATTCCTACAAAATTTTGGTTAGTTTCTCATGTCTGGAAAAGTTGGTTCTGACAGTTTTTAGTTGTGTTTGCTGTTTCTTATGCCAGCATTTTGCCGACATTACTCTGTTTATTATACTGCACTTGTTTTTAGGCTACCTTTATTAGTATAGTTCAAGTGAGTTTCATATTTCATGTAGCATACAGTGGGTCAGTATGTTCTCATAGTACTTATTTTTCAAGGATTTTAGGTGTTTAAAGAGATGCAGTATAAATAAAGGTTTTTTGGCTATTACAAACACTATAGTAACTACCCTCTAATTACATTTTTGCTTATTTTGTGTATTTGAGGGTAAAGGTTTGATAGTGGAATTGCTAGGTAAGAATATTAATTTTTGATAGGATTTGCTAAGTTGCCCTTTTATTTTTTTATTTTTTTTTTTTAAGACTTTATTTATTTATTTGACAGACAGAGATCACAGGTAGACAGAGAGGCAGGCAGAGAGAGAGAGGAGGAAGCAGGCTCCCTGCCAAGCAGAGAGCCCGATGCGGGACTCGATCCCAGGACCCTGAGATCATGACCTGAGCCGAAGGCAGCGGCTTAACCCACTGAGCCACCCAGGCGCCCCTAAGTTGCCCTTTTAAATGTATCAGTTTACACTTTTACCAGTAGTGTATGAGGGCGTGCGTTTCTTCATACCTTTCCATTATTGGGTATTAGATTTGTTCATCTTCAGAAAATTTATGATTAAGAAAGAGCATCTCCTGGGCATCTGGGTGGCTCAGTTGGTTGGGTGACTGCCTTCAGCTCAGGTCATGGCCCCACGGTCCTGGGACCGAGTCCCGCATCGGGCTCCCGGCTCAATGGGGAGCCTCTGACCTCCCCTCTCGTGCGCTCTCTCACTCTGTCTGTCTCTCTCTCAAAATAAGTAAGTAAAAATCTTAAAAAAAAAAACCCAACTTACTGTTCAAAAAAAAAATAAAAAGAAAGAGCACCTCTTTAATTTTTTATTCTTTCATTTTTAAAATAGCCTTTTAAAAAAGATTTATCTTAGAGAGAGAGAGAGAGTGTGTGTGTGTGTGTGTTTGTGTGTAATGGGGAGGGACGGAGGGTGAGAAAGTGAGAGAGAATCTCAGGCAGACTCTCTGAGCATGGAGCCCTACGATGAACTTGATCTTACAACCCTGAGATCATGACCTCAGCCAAAGGTCAAGAGTTGGATGCTTAATTGACTGAGCCACCCAGGCACCTCCATTTTTAAAATGTATTTTTTATGTCTTTTGTGTTTATACTTTCTATCATGTTTTTGTTTTTCTTTTTTAAGAAAATTCTATAAATATTTGTCATGTTCTAGGGGCTTCTGGGTGGCTTAGTTGATTTGGTGTCTGACTCTTGATTGCAGCTCAGGTGATCTCAGGGTTGTGAAATGGAGCCCTGTGTTGGGCTCTGTGCTCAGCAGGGAGCCTGCTGGATATTCCCCCCCTCCCCCAATTTGTGCAGTCTCTTAAGTAAATAAATCAGTAAAAATATTTGCTGTGTCTAGTGCCAGTATTTTTTTCCAAGTTTCTTCTTGCCTTTTTAAATTTGTTTATGATGGGGCACGTGGATGGCTCAGTCAGTTAAATGTCCGACTCTTGCTTTCAGCTCAGGTCATGATCTTAGGGTCATGAGCTCAAGTTCTGTGTTGGACTTGGTGTTTAATGGGGAGTCTGCTTGAGATACCCTCTCCCTTTCCCTTCCCCTGCCTCCTGCTTGTATATGTATGCTCGCTGTCTCAATATCTTTTAAATGATTGTAGTAAAAGTATTAACGAATTTGTTTTAAAAATGTACTTAAGATTTTTTGAAGGGTTTTGAAATGGATCATCAAAGAGGAAAGGCAGGAAAAGCTTCCTTTTTCATAGTCTTAGAAGGGGGAGAAATACAGTTTAGACAAATCTCAAGTTTTGTCCAGACATCTTTATGCCCTTGCTTTTTTATAGTTAAATAGCACAACTAAATATTGGCTAATATTACTGCTTCCTAAGTACCTACTGTATATGAAAAATTTTCATTTTTTAAAAATCTTGGCAACAGGTTGCAAGATGTCAACATTCTTTTGTACAGATAAGGAAATTTGTTCCTTAAAAGGTGATGGCATTTAGTCAAGATGCATAGCTCTGTTCCATACGATTTGAATCCAGATCATCTCTCAGACTCCAGAGCCCATATGCTTCCTATTTATCAAATTATCTATCAGGGTATTTCCCAGTTTCCTTACAGAGAGAAGGGGGCCTGGGTGAGACAAATAATACAGTTGTGTTTTTCTCAGCCATTAAAGATACTACCAAAGAAATAACGTTTCATGTATGTTCTTGCAGAGATGTTTTATACACATACAAAGAAAGCTGTATGTAGAAGTATGTATACTTTTAAAAAAGACTTACTTATTTGAAAGAGAGTGTGCACATGTGAGCAGGAGGAGGGGCAGAAGGAGAGAGAGAATCTCAAAAGACTCGGCACTGAATATGGAGCCTGACTCAGGGCTTGATTCCATGAACCTGAGATCACAAACAGAGCTGAGATCATAGGTTGGTCACCCAGCTGACTGAGCTACCCAGGTGTCCCTAAATATGTACACATTCTATTCTAAACAGTTTCTTGGATTTTTTTAGTGTGTGGGTATTTTTATTTTTATTTATTTTTTTTATTTTAGAGAGAGAACGTGTAATGATGAGGGGCAGAGGGAGAGAAAGAATCCCAAGCAGACTCCCCGCTAATGGAGGAGACTGATGCAGGGCCCAGTCATATGACCCTGGGATCATGACCTGAGCCAAAATCAAGAACTGGCTGCCCAACCAACTGAGACTTGCAAGCACCCTACTGTTCTAAACAGCTGTAATACATGGAGTGAGGGAATCTTTATTTTTTGAGCCTTGCTGGGTGCCAGGTACTGGGTCTGTTTATATTTGAGAGGAGTCCTTAAAATGGTTGCCTTGAAAAGTTGTACAAATATTTAAAAATGAAGCTTTACATAAAAGGTGATTGAGTTCAGGTCATGATCACGGGGTCCTGGGATCGAGCCCCGCATTGGGCTCTCTGCTCAGCAGGGAGCCTGCTTCCTCCTCTCTCTCTGCCTACCTCTCTGCCTACTTGTGATCTCTCTCTGTCAAATAAAAATAAATAAAAAATTTAAAAAAAAGGTTATTGAAAACAAAAATACTAGTAAAACTCACTTTGGAATTGTGAGGAAGTGTGGCAGTTCATTATGAATTGAATGTTAAATTAATTCAAAACCACTACAAATCAAGAGGCAGATCTTGTGACAGGTTGAGGATAAAGCTGCATACTATTGCCATTATTTAAAAATGGGGTGTGTTTGTCAGTTATAGAAACAGTGGTTTTCTGTGACCAGGACTTTCTTTCTTCCCAGTGCCCCACTCCCCAGGACTTTCTTCCAAACCTTTTCATAAATAGGAATCTTTCACCAACCTTCCAGCGATGGGTGCCTTTAGATAAATATAGTTGGATAAGAAGCTACTAAAGAAAATAAAGAGAACTGGGAAAGAGGAGGAAAGAAAGCTCCCCTTCCCTGTACTGGGAAGAAGACTTTGTAAGGAAGATTTGTAAATTATAACTGTAGTTTTAAGATGTTGATAGTTTTAAGTAGTTTTTTTCTGAAGTTGAAATAGTGAATCAAGAACTTTTGAATTTCTTCTTAGGAAAATTACAGGAAACAAAAGTGGGACTATAAAACTGGAGAAAAGACTCATTGAAGTCCATTTTGTTATCCTACTAGTATGGTAACAACCAATTGAAAAGCAGCAGATACCAACTAAGTTCTTCAACTTAAGTTTAGCATTTTTTTTTTTTAAAGATTTTTATTTATTTATCAGAGAGAGAGGGAGAAAGCGAGCACAGGCAGACAGAGTGGCAGGCAGAGGCAGAGGGAGAAGCAGGCTCCCTGCTGAGCAAGGAGCCCGATTTAAGTTTAGCATTTTAAGAAAATGTATATTATGAGGGGTGCTTGGGTGGCTCAGTGGGTTAAAGCCTCTGTCTTCAGCTCAGGTCATGATCCCAGGGTCCTGAGATCAAGCCCCACATCGGGCTCTCTGCTCAGCAGGGCCTCTCTGCCTGCTTGTGATCTCTGTCTGCCAAATGGATAAGTAAATTAAAAAAATTAAAAAGAGAAAATGTATGAGTATATATATTTAATATATTTATTTTTAATATATTTAATATATAAACATATAAATATATAGAATTCTTATTTGGTATTTGTCAAATTTAAATAATACTCTTATTTGGTATTTCAGTATTAATATACGTTTAAGTGTATATTAAAGAATGTATTATGACATTAAATTTAGCCTTCTCCTGTTTTCCTTATGTTACTTTTTTTTAATTAAAGGATTATTTTTAAAGCAGCTTTAGGTTCAGAGCAAAATTGAGCAGAATACAGAAAGATTTCTCATAAACCCCCTATCCCCACACATGGATAGCCTCCCCAGTTATCAGCATTCCCCCTCCCCCCACCAGAGTGGTGCATGTTATGCTTGGTGACCCTACATTGACGCATCATAATCACCCATTCCATAGTTTACATTTAATCTCACTCTTGGTATTGTTCATTCCGTGGGTTTGGACAAACATATAATGACCTGTATCTGTCATTATGGTATCATACAGTGTTTTCACTGCCCTAAAAGTCCTTTGTGCCATTCCTGTTCTTCCTTCTCTGCATCCTTCTCTCCCCCAGCCACAGCAACTATTGATCTTTTAGCAGTTTCCATAGCTTTACCTTTTCCAGAATGTCGTGTAATAGGAATCAGTACAGTAAGTAGCCTTCTTAGGTTGGCTTCTTTCACTTAGTTAATAGGAACTTAAAATTCTTTGTCTATTTAAGATTTCACTCATTTATTTTTAGCCCCGAGTTCTATTGTCTAGATGTACCACAGTTTATTGTTCACTTACCAAAGGACATCTTGGTTGCTTTTAAGTTTTGACAATTATGAATAAATGTAATTCTCTTAAGCTAGCTGCCATAAACATCTTTTTTTTTTTTTTTTTTTGAGAGAGAGAAGGCAAGGGAAAGAAAGCTAGAGTGTGTGTGTGTGTGTGTGTGCACAAATGGGGTGGGAGGGTAGAGGGTGAGGGGAGCGTGGGAGGGACAAGGGCAGGGGAGAGAATCCCAAGCAGACTCCCAGCACTGAATAAGAATTCCTTTTGCTCCATATCCTTACCAGCATTAAAAAAAAAAAAAAAAAATTTATTTACTTATTTGACAGACAGATTACAAGTAGGCAGAGAGGCAGGCAGAGAGAGAGGGGGAAGCAGGGTCCCCGCTGAGCAGAAAGCTCCATGCGGGGCTCGAGCTCAGGACCCTGAGACCATGACCTGAGCCTAAGGCAGAGACTTAACCCACTTGAGCCACCCAGGCACCTCCAGCATTTGGTTTTGTCAGTGTTTTGGATTTTGGGCGTTCTAATAGGTATGGTTCTTTTCTTTCTTTCTTTTTTTTTTTTTTGGTATTTTTTTTAAGTTGAGGTATAAGTGACATATAACATTGTGTTTATCTCAGGTGTACAATGTAATGATTCCATATTTGTATACATTGCAAAATGATCATAAGCCTAGTCAATATCCATCACCATACATAGTTACAAGAACATTTTTTAAAGAAAAATAATTTTTTAAAAGATTTTATTTATATGAGAGAGAGACAGGCTATGAACAGGGAGGGGGCAGAGGGAGGCAAACTCCTCCCTAAGCAGGGAGCCTGATGTGGAGCTCCATCTCAGGACCCTGAGATCATGACCTGAATCAAAGGCAGACATTTAACTGACTGAGCCACTCAGGCATTCCTAAGGAAAAATAATTTTTAAAAAGTCTAAATTTGTTTTATCAGGTTCATCGATTTATAATTCCCTAATGTCATGATATGGAGCATTTTTCATGTTTTTCATTTATATATCATCTTTGGTGTAATCTGGTCTTTTGTCCATTTTTAAATTGGTTTGTTTTCATATTGCTGAGTTTCAAGAGTTCTTTGTACATAACAGCCCTTCATTATATTGAAGTCCTTTATGGCTGTTTTCATTTTTGGTCTTAAGTCTCTTAATTTTTATGTTCACACTCCCACTCTCCCTCCTTTCCTTCTCTTTTGCTTGTAAAGTATTAACTAAAGAAACTAAATTTTATGCCCTATAAATTTTGAGTCTTAATGATTGATTAAGGTTTTATTTGCTTATTTTTGCAAGGCTGGTGTGTGAGTCCATCAGAGAGCACATTAACGTGTGGTTTCTTTTTTTTGTGTGAGATCTTAGCAGCCATTGAAAATCATTGCTAGTATCCATTTTTAAATTGCTGATTAAGTGGTCATTGTCCTTCATTTCTTTGTTTATTAGGTGGAAAGTTTTGATCAAAAGAAACTTGTTGCATCAGCACTTGTTGTATAGGAAATTCAGAATAAATTTTCCCCCTTGTTTACCAGCTACTCTAAACGATGAGATGGTTCTCTACCATCCTTCAAAGTGACCAGTGAGTTTTATTTATGAGTATAATTATGAACTCATAGATTTAAATATACTTGATATATTTTAGTTCATTGCAATTACTTTATTAATTTTTGGCTAGTGGAAGCATTTTCTGGTTGGCTTCTGAGTCCTTTCTTTTGACTTGATTCCAGGCATCTTTCCTAACTTTTTACTTTCTTTTATGACATATTTCCACCTCATGGTGTATATGTATCCTGTTCTTAGATGTGGTGTCAGCCTAATGGGAATACCTAATAGTTCCATGTATTATGTTGTTAGGTTTACACAACTTAAAAAAATGTGTATTTATGTCATGACAATTTAGTAGACATTTAAAAAAAATCATATAAATTGAAAGAGAAAATAATATTTTTATTTTACTCTTAACTAAAATTAATGGTTTGCTTGTGCCTGCTGGATACTGTACATATTAGTACTTTATAATCAGATTGGACATTACCACTCTCATTTCTTGTCTTGTGTTGATTTTCACATGGTACTTAAAAAAAAATTGTGGCAGCTATTCCCTAAAATCCCACTTCACAAAGATATGTCATTGAAAAGAATGTCGCTCAACCTAATGTTGAAATTGAACATCTTTTTGCTGGTAGTTTGTATAGTGTCTGACATGTTGGGTGCTACTGTTTGTCTCGAATTGAAAATACCCTATGGCTCCTCTATGACTTGGCTTATAATGCTCGGGGTGCCTCAGTGCATGGTTTGGGACCCATAGGCTAGCTACTTCTGCCCAGTTTCTGTTGTAACCAGTGGTGTGCCTTTTAAGTTTATTGTTTTGTTTTATTTCTGTTTTTGTTTTGTTTTTTTAGTGATCTCTACACCCAAAATGGGGCTTGAACTCACAACCTCCAGATCAAGAGTTGCATGCTCTTTTGGCTGACTGAGCCAACCCTGTGGCCCCCATAGTGTGTGTTTTTAGTTATTGTTAAGTAAAGTTTGTTGGTCCTTCCACTCTCCAGTTGAGTTCTCATTTAAGATTTACTTGTGAGTAGATTATGTGATTATGAAATGTGGTAGGAAAGAGGCCTGTCTCCCCACGTCCCTTTAAAAATTCTTTTAAATATATTCTGTTTCTCTGTAAGTACCAAATGATATTTATTACGATTTTTTAAATAAGAGAACTTCCTTGTCTTCTGTATTAGAGTTAAAGGTAGTGATAGCACTTTTGATTTTGTTTAAAGACAATAATCTAGTGTGGGTTTTCCCCTGATACTTAATAAACATACATACTCTTTGATTTGGACAGCTGTATGTAGGACTGAATTGTGTCCTTCCCAGTCTTTCACCTTGGAGGCAGAGGGTGGAATTATTTCCTGTATATTTTGGCTACTCATTTGCTAACACCTGACATTCTAGTTTAGTCTATTCTATTCTATTCTTTTCTCTTTCTTTCTTTCTCTTTTTCTCTTTCCTCTTTCTTTCTCCCTCTCTCTCTTTCTTTCTTTTTTAAGATTTATTTATTTTTAGAGAGTGCACGAGTGGTGGAAGCGGCAAGGTGGGGGGAGCAGACTCACCACTGAGCGGGGAGTCTGATGCTGGACTCCGTCTCAGGACCTTGAGATCATGGTCTGAGCTGAAACTAAGAGTTGGACACTTAACCGACTGTGCCACCTGGGCAGCTTAAGGGCACCTGACATTCTAATCCTCAGAGTCTGAACTTGCACTTTCACTTTCAAACTGTGCTCTTTATTTTATTATTATTTTTGATATTGAAGTCTAGTTGGCACAAATGTTGTATTAGTTTCATCAGTATAGTGATTCTGCAAGTCTGTCTGTTACACTGTGCTCACCACAAGTGTGGCTACCATCTGTCACCACACAATGCTATTACAGTACCTTCCACTCTGTTCCCCGTGCTATACCTTTCATCCCTGTGGTTTATTCACTCCATAACTGTACCTCCTACTCCTCTTTACTTGTTTGCTCATCTGCCCACTCCCCTCCCCTCTGGCAGCCATTAGTTTTGTTCTCTGTAGTTATGAATCTGTTTCTTATGTTCTTCAGATTTTGGTCTTATGTGGAGGTTGAGTTTACAGATTGCATTATGTCAATTTCCTGAATTAACTTTAGTTTTTTTTGTTTTTGTTTTCTTGTCATTAGTTGTATGTTAGATGTCAGCATTGAAATGGCATTCATACTTCCATTTTCACTGTAGGGAACTTCAGAATTTTACATTTTAAAATTTTCTTTTACATATATATCTTGGCTTAAGTATATTTTTATTTATTTATTTATTTTTTTGTCTTAATGTTTTAGTCAGTGACACTGAGAATGTTGGGAATCTGAGTGGAAGACATGAAATCATTATGTCATTCAGTGAATTTCTGTGAGTGGCACATGCAACTCTAATTAAATTTATTGGTTTGGATAAGCTCCTGGGGTTAGGGGAGAAACTAAAGATTAAACCTGATAATATATAAGATGGGTACAGAAAAGAAACAACTCACATAAAGAGTAAAGTCTCTATTAAAGTACAGCCCTAAACGTTAGTAGATTTGAAAGGACTAATTATATAACAACTGAATTGCATGGCAGTTGCTCTTTGGGGATATGCATGAGAAATTGTTGTCAAGCCTGTAAATGTGAATACTAGTTTGCATTTTGTGGCCATAGGTCATAAACCTCAAACATACTATCATGCAAGGAATTTCACTGATGATGATATGAGCGCCTCTAAACTTTATCTGCTTCATCTGAAGGATTATATCTGTCCCATTTTGTTTATAAAATTTTTTTCTTGGACAACAATATTCATATTTTAAGAGAAGTCCCTTTTTCTTTTATTTCTTTTTAATCTTTTAAAGATTTATTTATTAGAGTATGTGTGTATGTGTGTATGCACGTGTGTGTGTGCATGCATGCAAGTTGGGGGAGAGACAGAAGGTGAGAATCTCAAGCAGACTGGCTGCTGAGCATGGAGCCCGATGTGGGGCTGTCTCAGGACCCTGGGATCATGACCTGAGCTGAAGGCAGAGGCTTTAATCCACTGAGCCACCCAGGCGCCCCTCAAGTATTTTTTTTTTTTTTTAAGATTTTATTTATTTATTTGAGAGAGAGAGAGTGAGCATGAGGGGGGAAGGGTAGAGGGAGAAGTAGACTCCTCGCTCAGCAGGGACCCTGATGCAGGACTCATCTCAGGACCCTGGGATCAAGACCTGAGGCAAAGACAGATGCTTAACTGACTGAGCCACCCAGGTGCCTGAGTTTTTTTGTTTTAAGATTATATCAGAAAAATTTATAAGGTAGTTTAAGATATCAAATAGTACTTGGTGTAGAGTTACTACAGGAGGCTGAGACTTTTGGCTGTGGAAGACCTGCCTACAAAGTCTGCCCTTGGCTGGCATTGGAGAACTTGACTGTTAAGTTTCCTACAGCATGTAAAACTTTTCCTAAATGAGAATAGTGGCATACTGTGTCTCAACTGTTGGTAAAAGCAGTGCGGTTTCCGCTGAATACCTGCTTTCTTTCTGGGAGTCTGGAATTCTGATACACGGTAGGCTCCACAGAGACCATGGGCTCAGTCTAAGGAGCTGCTGGCAGACAGTACTTCACATGTTACTGTTGCTGGAAGGGAGCATTTAGCTGGTTTCTGGGACAGCACTGCAGGAGGATTCTTGGAAGCTTAAGCCTGGTGTCCTATGGACTTCTCTCTGCTTGCCTTTTCCTTTGCTGTTTTTGCTTTTTATCCTTTCATGTCATAAATCTCAGCCACAAGTATGACTCTGTGCCAAGTTATGTGGGTTGTGGGGTGATCTTGGAGGCCCCCCAATACAGTACTGAAAGACTTACAGTGTAAAACCCTGTCCCATTCTGGTACACCCTCCCCAACCCCCGCAGTCTTAATTTTTTCCTTTTAGCTATTTTTTTTGGTATTTCCTTCTTTGTTTCTTTCTTTTTTTTTTTTTTTTTAAGATTTTATTTATTTATTTGACAGAGAGATAGAGAGTACAAGTAGGCAGAGCGGCAGAGGAAGAGGGAGAAGCAGACTCCCTGCTGAGCTGGGAGCCTGATGCGGGGCTCGATCCCAGAACCCTGGGATCATGACCCGAGCCGAAGGCAGCCAAGGCAGCCGTTTAACCGACTGAGCCACCCAGGTGCCCCGGTATTTCCTTATTTCTAAATGATATACTAAAACTCCTTTTTTTTTTAGATACCAGTTTTCGGGGTGGTGTATTAACTGGGTTTTACTGTAGATGACAGTTTAGGTCTCATAGCCTTTCCTGAATTCTTTCCCTTTAGCACTCTGATACAGTCATGCCTATCACAGTGTTTGATTGAATCAGTGTTCATTGTTTTCATTATGATGACTGGATAAATACTGTATAATGCCAAGCCAGGCAATAGGCTATTCTATAGTTTCATTTTCTCACCTACTTTTTTCTTTTCCTAACAGTTAATGGTTATCTCTTATTTTCAGTTTGCGTTTCTGTTCTGTTCCTGTGACAGATTTATTCCAAAAGCTCCAGCAGCTCTTTACCAGATCTTACTGTTCTTTTCCACTTGGGCAGAGGTCTGTAAATCCCATTGTCCCCGGGAGCTCTTCTTCTTCCTGTGTCACTGTGAACCGTGTCACTAGTTGGTCACAGGCCTGCTTTTCCTGGGGCTGCCTTTGCTGCTTTCCAGGGTTGCACTCAAGACATTGGGGTTCTTGAGAAAGTGTATGGGAAGTACCTTCTTTGAGACTGTGTGTCTGAAAATGTTCTTTATTCTATCTATATGCTTGAATGGTTGTTGGAACTAATTTTCTTTCAGAGTTTAGAAGCTGTTTTCTTTGTCTTTAAATTCCCAGTGTTCTGTTAGCAAATTGTCCCCTATCCTTTGTAATTGCTCTTTCTGGAGGAATCTATTTTAGTATCCCCTTTATATCCCATTGTGCTCTGAAACTTCCTAATGTGCCTTGGTGTGGGTCTCTTCATTTATTGTGTGGGGTGCTTAGTGGTCTCTTGTGGTCTGAATACTCTTGTCCTTTAATTCTGAGAAAATTTCTTCATTTGAAGAACAAAATGTATTGTGGGTGCAAATTTTGTTCACAAAATTTGGCATTTTCAAATAATAGGTTAATACTGGGTAGAGGTTCAGTATGTAATACATTAATGAGCCAGTATTTGGATTCTCTTATTACAGATTTAGGTTGGAGAGTCTTAGTTGACAGCTTATTTTTAAAAACTGTAAAAACAAGGAAAAACTGCTTCTGCTGAATTTTAGCTTGGTATTTATTAATAAGGAATATTTATAAAATGCTGAATTTGTTTGTCTTGTAAACTAGTTCAGCAGGTTATTAGTTTTCTGGACTGGGTCTTTTTCTGTGTTGATATTATCAAATTTAATAAACCATTAAACCATTATTGGAGTTATTCTTCAAAGTTCATTTCGGGAGAGTTTAGCAATCTTTATTTCTTCTCTATTTATATTACTTTGTCCTTTTGCATGGGTGAGTGATTCTTATTACATGTACTGATTAATACTGGTACCTGAGCAGAAAAGACTTTTTAAAGAATAATGAATATCCTAGTTCTTGGAGAAAAACTGAATGTTTTTATGCCACTTAGTTAGGTTTGAGTCTAGTTTTGTGAAACCTTTTTTTTTTTTTCTTTATCTCAATTATAACTGTGAAAGTGCTTTTTACACTTTTAACGTAGTGCTTTTTGTCAGATACTGCTGAAGTAACATCTTTTACCTTTAGTGTAGTGCAACTCATGCATCTGTACTGTATTTTATATGCCACATACATACTTTAATATTTTAATGTTTGTGCATTGTTTTGCACTTCCAGTTACTCATTATTGTGCATTATTGTGTATTTTCAATTTGTTTAACCACTTTACTACTAAGATTTTGCCTTCCCATGCCCATTTTTCCCTTCACAGATTTAAACAAATTTCTTCATTAAAAACTATGGTGATGAAAAAACCCATTTTTTTTTTTTTACCTGCAGTTCTCTCTGGAGAGAAATTTCTCTTATACAGGAACCAGCACAGGCTTTCATTTAGGAAAGATTAAAAGAGACATTTTTATTGTAGTGATGTGGGGCATCGGGGTGGTGGGATGTTTATGATAGAGGTGGGAGGAGCAACATTCTCAAAAAGGAAGATCTGTATTTTTTTAATGGCTTGTGATCACAGTCATCTCTATGTATAGCATCCATGGCTTGCTCCCTTCTGAGAGATTTTATTGAGATATAATTGATATTCAATGAAATACGTAGTTTATTGCGTTTTAACAAATGTGTACATACATATAGCCCATATGCCTGTTAAGATATGGCACATAGTTGTCAATCGAGAAGATTCCCTCCTGCTCTTTTGTCCTCAGTGCTTGCTTCTGCCCCATAACCCCACAACCAGTTTTTTTTTTTTTTTAATTTATTATTTATTTGACAGACAGAGATCACAAGTAGGCAGAGAGGCAGGCAGAGAGAGAGGAAGGGAAGCAGGCTCACTGCCGAGCAGAGAGCCTGATGTGGGGCTCAATCCCAAGACCCTGGGACCATGACCCGAGCTGAAGGCAGAGGCTTTAACCCACTGAGCCACCCAGGTGCCCCCACAACCGCAGTTTTAAATTCTTTTGACAGAGGTAAGTTTCCTTGTTTCAGAACTTTACATGAACAGAATCATACATTATGTGATCCTTTGTGTCTAGGTGTGCGGACTTGAAATTCATGTTTTGTTGTGTGTATGAGTAGTTTGTTCCTTCTAAAAAATGCTAATGTTTAAAAAAATGCTAACCTGAGTATATTGTAGTTGATTTAGTCTTTTGTTGATAAAAATGTAGATGTTTCTAGTTTTTATGAATAAAGTTACTCTGATCATAAGCCTTTGTGGATATATTTCCATTTCTTTTGGGTAAATAGGCAGTAGTGGAATATAGTAGGATTTAACAAGAGTTACTGCCAAACACTTCCAAAGAGGTAAAATTTTACATTCCCACCAGCGATGTATTAAAACTTCCTGGTGTCTCACATCTTCACCAGCATTAGGAATGATCTCATTCCATTTAAATTTTAGCCTTTCTAGATCGCGTTTTTTGATAGTTTACTGTGGTTTTAATTTGCATTTCTTTGGTGTTTAATGAGTTGGAGCTTTTTGCATGGGCTTCTTGACCAGTCATATATTTTTATTTGTTAATTGTTTTCTCAACTGTTTTGCCCATTGTTTTCCCTGGATTGTTTACCTTTTTATTATTGAATTGTAAGAAGTTCTTTATATATTATGGATATAAATTTTTTGTCAGGTATATATTCTGTAAATGTCTTTTCCAAGATTGGCTTGACTTCATTTTCCTAATAGTGTTTTTTAATGAACAGAAGGTTTTACTTTTCACAAGGTCCAATTTTTCCATCTTTAATATTATAGTTAATGTTTTCTGGTTTTGACTGGGAAATTCTTAGCCTGACATCTCAAAAATCTGTTTTTTTTTTAGAAGTTTTATAGTTATTAACTTTGAAATTTTATGTGTATGATTTACCATGAATTACATTTTATGTATGAAATGTGACAGAGTGGCTTGAGTTTCTCTTTTTTCCCCATATGGTTATCCAACATTATGTGTTGAAGACTTTCCTTTCCTGCATGAATACCTTTGGAACCTTTATTGAGAATCAATTGACTGCATACATGTGGGTCTCATTCAGAATTTTGTTTGGTTCCACCAACCTATTTGTCTTTCCGTACTCCAATACCATGCCATCTTGATTACTTTAGCTTTAATAACTGCACTTTTCCAAGGTGGTTGTGGCTGTTCTGTTTTGTGCATTTCTAAAAATTTGAGGATCAGGTCAGTTTCTTTCGAAAAGTTTTGTTTTGTTTTGTTTTCTTTTTTTCCCTTATATATAACATTTTTCCCTTATGTATAACTTACATGTTATAAGATGCACCCAGTTGGAAGTGTACAGTTCTTTGTAGTTTGGCAGTTGTGAATACCTGTGAAACCATCACCACAATCATGATGTAGAACACTTTATCATCCCCAAATTCTCTTGTACTTCTTTGCATTCACTTTCCTGGCTGACCACGTCTGTCCCAGGAGCACCTTTGATTGGGGTTCCGTCACTACAGATTAATTTTGCTTGTATTAGAATTCCATGATACATGGACTAATGCAGTGTGTGTTCTTTTGTATCTGGTTCTTTGGTTCATTGTTTTTGATACTCATCTATGTTGTGTTTATCAGTAATTCATTCCTTTTTATTGCTGAATAATATTTCATCAGGATGTATGATGATTTGTTAATTTTCGTTTGATAGATATTTGGGTCATCTCCAGTTTTTGTCTGTCATAAATAAAGGTACTGTGAGCTTTCATTGACAAGTCTTTGTGTGTGCTTACATTTTCATTTCTCTTGAATAAATACCTGAAAGTGGAATTGTTAGGTGATAAAAGTGTATATTGGGATACCCAGGTGGCTCAGTCATTGTCTGCCTTCAGCTCAGGTCATGATCCCAGGGTCCTGGGATTGAGCCCTGCATCGGGCTCCTTGCTCAGTTGGGAGCCTGCTTCTCCCTCTGCCTGCTGCTCCCCCTGCTTGTGCTCTCTCTCTCTCTCTCTGACAAATAAATAAATAATTTTTAAAAAAGTGTATGTTAATTTTATAGGAAACTATTAAATACTTTTCCAAAGTGACTGTGCAGTTTTACCTTACTGTCAGTAACTGATGAGAATACCAGTTGCTCCACATTCATGTCAACCCTTGGTACTGCCAGTCCTTTTAATGTTAGTGGTTGTGTAGTAGATTTGTAGGAGATAATGTGGTTTTAATGTTCTTTTTAAAAAAGATTTATTTATTTATTTAACAAATAGAGAGAGAGACAGCCAGAGAGGGAACACAAGCAAGGGAAGTGGGAGAGGGAGAAGCTGGCTTCCCACTGAGCAGGGAGCCCAATGCAGGGCTCTATCCCAGGACCTCTGGATCATGCATGACCTGAGCTGCGGTAGGTCATGATGCTTAATGCCTGAGCCAACCAGGCACCCCTACTTTGCATTTTCTTAAAGAATGTAATGATATTGAGCATTGTTTCATGTGCTTTTTGATTGTGTATTTTCTTTGGTGAAGTATCTGTATCTTTTGCTTGCTGTTATTCTTTGCTCATTATTTTGTGATTGGTTTGTCTTACTGATTTGTAAGATAATATGTACCTTCTAGGTTATATGTATACACATTCATTTTTTTTTCTAAAGAAATGAGTTCGTTGTCAGATTTATGTATTACAAATATTTTCATCCAGTACATGGATTGTTGTTTAATTTTCCTAATTTAATTTTCTTTCAGTGTGTAGATGGTTTAGCTTTTGATGAAATCTCATTTATCAATTTGTTCTTTTATGGTTTGTGCTTTGTGCTTTTTGTGTTCCACCTGAGATATTTTTGCCTATATTTACTTGTTTTGTCATTTACTGAGAGTTCTGAGATAAATGGGGATTTGTCTATTTCTCTCTTTGTACTTCTGTCAGTTTTGCTTCATGTATTTGGAGTTCTGTTATGAGGCATGTACGTGTGTAGAATTGCATCGTTTATGATTGTGGGGACATCCTTTTCTTCTAGCAGTGTTTCTTGTATTGCAGTTTATTGTCTGGTATTACAGTCATTCCATTTTTCTGACGTTATGGGTTTGTATGGTGTATCTTTACCATTCGTTTGCTTTTAACCTCTCTGTATAATAATTGTCTTTAAAGTAGATCTCTTATAAACAGTGTATCACTGAATCTTGCTTTTTTGTGCAGTCTGATTATCTCTGCCTTTTTTATTGGAATGCTTAGTTCATTGCCTATAGTGTAATTACTGGTTTTAGTTCTATATTGCAATTTGTTTTCTGTGTAATTAATCTTTTCTTTGGAGGTTTTCTTTTCCTCTTTTGCTTCTGGCTTCCATGTGGTCTCCATTGACACTGAGGTGGGGTGGCCTCATTACCACTGGGTGATGCTGAAAATTCTGATTCTTTTCTAGGCCTCTTCTGAGACTACCCAGCAGGAGTGGAATGGGGCTCTTAGTTACTTAAGTTTGGGATGGAAGTCCAGATCCTTCACATGGTCTCCATTGACACACTTGCAAGAGCAAGTACTCTTAGCAGCTGGCAGGTGTGGAAGGCCCAGCTCCCCACCTGGGGCACCCCTTGAGGGTGCAACTCTCATCTCCCTCTTACTGGTGCGGTTGTGGGTAGGGCTACAGATTTTTCTGGTGTTTGCCTGGAGCTCTTTACTAACTCCACTATTATCTTAAAAGTTTTCTGGGATGTAGAGGCAAAAACAAAACCCTGGAAACTCCCAACTCTGTTCTTAGAATCCTGAGGCACCTGGGTGGCTCAGTGGGTTAAAGCCTTTACCTTCGGCTCAGGTCCTGATCCTGGGGTCCTGGGATGAGCCCCGCATCAGGCTCTCTGCTCAGCGGGGAGCCTGCTTCCCTCTCTCTCTCTGCCTGCCTCTCTGCCTACTTGTGATCTCTGTCAAATAAATAAGTAAAATCTTAAAAAAGAAAAAAAAAAATCCTGAGGTCTCTAACCACCAGCCTTCTTCTCTGTCAGTCTTATTGTCTTTTTTTTTTTTTTTAACTAATATTCAGGATTTTTAGTTGTACTTACCAAGAGGAATGGGGATAAGTGTTCTTTTTTTCAAATCTTTCAAATTTACATCAGTTCTTCTGTTGCCTTAGGAGTTGGAATTTCTAATATTTATTTTCTTACATTAGGCTACTTATACTCAGATTTACCAGGGACCTTCTAAGCTGCTTCTGCCCATTTATTTGGTGAAGTGGCTCCTCCAGTGCTCCCGTGTGTCCCAGTGGAAGCATATTAATGCTTTTAAATCATTGTGCATTCAGACCTTCACCCTTCATGTATGCTGTTAGCTGCTGCCCTTCCTTCTACTCATTCCCGACTCTTGGGGAGGCAAGTCAACAAATAACTTGTCTCAAGTAGTTTTTTTTGCAAGATAATCTGTTGAACGCTTTATGGGGAAACCTGTCTTCTCCACTAGTCTAGGATGGAAACTGAGTAATGATAACAAATGAACTGGGAGAACGTGTGTGTTTGTAGACATAGGTTACAAAATTCTGTAGAACAGGAGAGAACAACCCAAATCTGTGTGGCATTTGGTTGTATATATTCCTGCCCTTACTCCTCTTCCTGCCAGTTTTGTCACTTGCTGGCTTTGGAATTAGTGATGACTTGGCTACATCAAGGCTGACGTCTTCAGCTGGGCCCTGAGTTGGCATTCAGTTAGAACCCACCTCGTCTTTCCATGCCTTTCCTGCCCTTCCCAGGAACTGCTCCCATCAGACCAGGCTTGCTGCCATCCTACAAATAAGCTCTGTGTTCCTGCTTGTGTCTGTACGGTGCCATTCCTCCGGCATGCATGTTCTCTCCTCTGCATGGTCGACACGAAGGGCAGTGTAATGGGAAGAATGGATGCTTTCAGGGTAGATCCCAGTTTTCCTTCTTCCTGTGTGACTTAGGGTAAGTCACTGTGACCCACTCCTGTTTGTGAACATGAAAAGTACTTCTTTTCTCCCAGGATGTACTAAAGTTAGTTAATGTATGTGAATGTTGCTGAAGCCGCAGGAATTAAAATAAAATTTGGGTTCCATTGCTTTGTTTCCTTAATTAAAATGTAAGGCAAAGGGTTCACTTCTTCTAGTCTTTGTCTCATCGGCAGTACACAGTATGTTAAGAGCATGGAAAAAACTAATTAGTTCATTAAGGAAATGTTTGAGTACCTCCTGTAATGCCTGTGTTGTGTTAAATGCTGGAACTTAAAAATTTGCTGGACAGGATAGATGGGTGCCCAGGCAAGTAAAGCAGCACAGGGCTTGCAGTGCCGGAGGTGTGTTTCGGAGATTTTGGGAGCATGGAAAAGGAGTGATGAGGGAGGATTCCTGGATAAAATGTTGCTGGTAATTGTTCCTTTTTTTTTTTTAAAGAACAGTTTTTTTTTTTTTTTTTTTAAAGATTTTATTTATTTATTTGACAGAGAGAGATCACAAGCAGGCAGAGAGGCAGGCAGAGAGCCCGACTCGGGGCTCGATCCTAGGACCCTGAGATCATGACCCAAGCCGAAGGCAGCGGCTTAACCCACTGAGCCACCCAGGTGCCCCTAAAGAACAGCTTTATTTAGGTATAATTTACGTATCATAAGATCTGCCCACTTTAAGTGTGTAATTCAGTGATTTTTAGTAAATCGACCAGTTTGTTGTAACCGTCACCACCATCCAAATCTAGGCTGTTTCCATCACTTCAAAAAGATTCTTCATACCCATTTTTAGGCATCATGGTGAAGGATAAGTGTGCATTGGCCATGCAGAAGTGCGGGAAGGAGGGCTGGCTTCTCTGGAATGAAGACAGCGTGCACAAAGCCAGGGGAGCATAGGACAAAATGGCTCAGTGTGGAAGGAATGCCTATCAGCGGGTTTATTTCTGTAGTTTACAGCTATGTTCCTTCCTGGCAGCTGTGTTCTGGCTTCCCTTTTCTTTGGAGCTCTGGGGGGCCTCGATGGCTCAGTGTCAGCTCAGGTCGTGGTCTGAGAGTCTTGGGATGGAGCTCTACATCAGGCTCTCTGCTCATCAGGGAATCTGCTTCTGCCCCCCCCCCCCGCCTACTTGTGATCTCTCTCTCTCTCTCTCTGTCAAATAAATAAATAAATAATCTTTTAAAAAATTAGAATTGTACTTGAACATTATTTTCATATGGATATTAGTCATTTTTCTATGAATTACATCATATCCTTTGTGTGGTTATCTTGATTTGTTCATATTTTTATTGATTTGTAAGAACTCTTTGCAGTTCAAAGAACTTAAGCTGTTGCAAATTGCAATTAAAAAAAATTTTTTTTTTTTTTTATATTTGCTTGTCTTACCTGTGTTCATGTTCAGAAAAGGTCTTGTCATTTAGGGCTTATGGATTTTTTAAATTGCAAAATAACCTTAAAAGTAAGCACAAAGAGAAACAAGTGATCCTAATAGTTTTCCAAATGAATATCATAAGTATATTAATGAGGAATAAGAACTAATCCAAGTAACTTTAGAACACTGTATGTGGACTATAACCTCTAAGGAAGAAAAAGTGAACAAATCTTGAGTTCTTACTGTGTCCTTTGCAGTGTCCGTTCCAGTTAATCTATTTTGTTTGTATTTTAGGATTGAGCAAATAAGGGCTCCCTTGTTTCTTTCAACAGAATTTCAGTACAAAATAAAATAGTTATTATCAACACAAATGACTTAATATCATGCAATATAGAATTTAAGCATCTATAATTGCGTGAATCATCAAATATATCACTACAGCTATTGTAAATTTTAATTATGATTCTGAACTATTCATGCATAGCTATATAAGTTGTTTTTATAATTTATTATTTATAGTTGTTTGTTCATAACCTTAAAGAAAATAGTAAGATTTATGTAGCCACCAAAATGAAACCCCTTACAATGGGGGACTTCTTTGTAAAAGAAACTCTATATACTAATTTGAGAACTCTGATTTTCATTTGGTTTATTTTTCTAGGACTTAAGGTAGCTGGTGCTTTCTACAGAAGCTCTTTGAGGATTGAAATGTGTGATGAATGGAATATAACTTGAGATGATAAAATGAATGAGTATTTCTAAAGAGGGGTCGTGAAGAGAAATGTTTTTGATTTGTAAATGCAAGATTACTCACTATGTTTTGTGTGTGTTTGGTGCTTTTGTGTTTTGGTTGGTGTTGATGACCTTTTTCCCTTATGTGCAGGTGTAATGGATAGGTAACAGAGAAACCCTCTTCACTGTCTCATCAGGGAGGCAGAATGACTGAGTGCTTCCTGCCCCCCACCAGCAGCCCCAGTGAACACCGCAGGGTGGAGCATGGCAGTGGTCTTACCCGAACCCCCAGCTCTGAGGAGATCAGCCCTACTAAATTCCCTGGATTGTACCGCACCGGCGAGCCCTCGCCTCCCCATGACAGCCTCCATGAACCTCCTGACATAGTGTCTGATGATGAGAAAGACCATGGGAAGAAAAAAGGAAAATTTAAGAAAAAAGAAAAAAGGAGTAAGTGCCATTTTTCTCTATGCTTTTGATATGTTTTAGATAAACTCTTACTCTGCTCCCTTACCTGCTGTCTTCTGGAATATGTCCAAAGACTCTTGTTTGACATTCTCTGTTCTTTACTTTTCTGGGTCTCAATTTTTGTATACTAGAGTTGTATTTTAGGGTCCTATTCTTGTGAATAAAAATACCAAGTTCCAGAAATGGTAAAGTTTTTTGGTAGAAGTTTCTTATATTGGTTATTTTAAATAATGTATAGGAAGTAGATACTGGAATTTTACTTATATAGAATATTACTTTCTTGGCTAGGTTGTGTAAGCCATTTAGGGTACTCCACTTTATTGGAACTGAAAAAGTTGTTATTTGTTTGTCTTAAGCAAATACCATAATGTATTCTATTTATAGTTCCTATTCAGTAGGAAAGGTGAGTTGTTTAAGCATAGCTCTTTAATATGTTAAAAGCAGATCAGTTGAGTTATTTCAAGTATTGCTTTATTTTGAATTTTATGATATTTTTAAGTTAATTTGCTTTTTGAAGCTTAACACTGAGGTAGGATGGACACATTGTGTATAACTTGAATGAGATATCGCAAAATGGATATATGTCCTTGTAATTAGAAGCATCTGGAAATAGAGTGTTATCAACACCCTTGAAATTCCCTTCCATTATCCCTTCAAAGTGAATCCCCCACCCTTCCCAGAGGTAAAGCTTCTTTCAATATAGCTTGAAGCTGCCTAGTTTTGAATTTATAAAAATTAAGCATATTTCCTTTTGCATCTAGTTTCTTCCGCCCAAAGTTAAATTTGTTAGATTCATCCATGTTGTTTAACGTGACAGTAATTAGTTCATTTTTATTGCCGGATTTTGTTTCGTTGCATTAATATACTAGAATGTACTCTGCTGTTATTGGTCATTTGGGTTGTTTGCCTTCTTTGGCTCATGAATAGGGCTTCTAGTACTTAAGGTAGCTGGTGCTTTCTACAAAAGCTCTTTGAGGATTGAAATGTGTGATGAATGGAATATAACTTGAGATGATAAAATGAATGAGTATTTCTACTCATTCTGTGAGTGTCGCAGGTGTTTATCCATTTCCGTTGTGTATGCCTGCGATTGGAGTTCCTCTATTATAGGCCATGCTCATTTTAGCAGTAGTAGATCTTGCAAAACAATTTTCCAAAGTGGTTGTACCAGTTTACACTCACACCAGCATTGTCTGAGAACTGCATTGGCTTTATATCATGGTATCATGCCCTTCGTGTTCCCGCCCTTCTGGTTGTAGTATTTTAAATAGAGGGTGATTTGTGAAATAGTTTTTTATCTTTGTTATAAAATAGCTTTTAAGGCAGCTGGCTAAAGAAAAAGAATAGGAGAATTATATTTGGAGGCAACAAAACCAAGCTAGGATAGTTCTAATATGATACAAAGCAAGTGTCAGTGTGGAAACCAGGGCTCGAGATGCTGGGAAATGGGTGGATGTGTCAGCGATCACCCAGAGGCGAGGGAATCTCCTGGCTCTGTCCTCCATCCACCTGAGTCTTCAGTCCCTGCTCCAGTCTCCAGAAGGAACTTAACAGATAGTGACAGGAGGGCGGGTGTGATAGGGGAAGTACGGGAGCCTCCAAACACCAGTGCCATTTGTGTCATGGTGTCAGACTGCTTCAAATTACAGGGACCAAATGTGTGGAAAAAATCTAAAGTAAGTAAGAGCACCTTGTCAGATGATGAGAAAAAACTCTTTTATAGAAGGACCCTTTCCATTAGCCCTCCCTGTAGATCCCTTTGTTGTGTATTCATAATACTTGGTTTGCCAAAACTCCACCTAAAACCAGTCGTAAAGGTAACTAGTCCTTTGCATTTCCCTCTCTTGTGGTCAGGAGATGTCACTGCCTCATCTCCTTTGAACCGAGAAGAAACCCCTTTCATTACTGGCAGTACCCAGGAGGTATTGACCAGGAGTGAAAAGCGAGGTAGCCAGTGCCCGGTAGCACTTTTTTTTGGGTCCTGTTTTTAGGAAGTTTATGGCCGGGTTGACATTAAACAGATAGATGACTTCTATTTCCTGTACTTCTTTGGCAGCTGAAGGCTATGCTGCCTTTCAGGAAGATAGCTCTGGAGATGAAGCTGAAAGTCCTTCCAAAATGAAAAGGTCCAAGGGAATCCATGTTTTTAAGAAGCCCAGCTTTTCTAAAAAGAAAGAGAAGGATTTTAAAATAAAAGAGAAACCCAAAGAGGAAAAATATAAAGAAGAAAAGCACAAAGAAGAGAAACATAAAGAGAAGAAGTCGAAAGACTTGACAGCAGCTGATGTTGTTAAACAGTGGAAGGAAAAGAAGAAAAAGAAGAAGCCAATTCAGGAGCCAGAGGTGCCTCAGATGGACGTCCCCAATCTCAAGCCCATTTTCGGAGTTCCCCTGACTGATGCAGCTGAGCGGACCATGATGTACGATGGCATCCGGCTGCCGGCGGTGTTCCGCGAGTGTGTGGATTACGTGGAGAAGTACGGCATGAAGTGCGAAGGCATTTACAGAGTGTCAGGTACTGGAGACACGCGCTCCTCTTGGGTGGTCTGAAAATTCACTTCCGTTTTTCACAGGAAGGAAAATGATTGGCTTGTGAGGAAAATTATTGCATGGGTCCTAAGTCTTGTCCATTTCCTCCATCCTTCTAGTTGAGCAGAAATCCCCACCCGGCGTGCGTGCACACGCGCGTGTGTCTCCCTCCACAGTTTGCTTTTCCCTTCCCTTAGGAGGCTTTCCACACTAGTTTTCACTTTGGGGAGCAGCCCCCTGAGTCTAAGTGAAGTAGCTGAGTAGCATCCCTTCCCTCTGGTGCGCTCAGACTGTGCTTTATTCTTCCCGCCTCCTTTCTCTCTGAGCAGGGCTCAGCGTTGTGAGGGAGATGAGCAGGACAAGGAAGGGTATCTGGGTGAACAATGCGTCTTGGCCGCGAGACACTTTTTTTTTTTAAGATTTTATTTATTTATTTATTTGACAAATAGAGATCACAAGTAGGCAGAGCAGTAGGCAGAGAGAGGAAGGGAAGCAGGTTCCCTGCTGAGCAGAGAGCCCGATGCGGGGCTCTATCCCAGAACCCTGAGATCATGACCTGAGCTGAAGGCAGGGGCTTTAACCCACTGAGCCACCCAGGCGCCCCCCACGAGACACTTATTGACATAATCCTCTTCCCTGAGTTCGGCTAAGGGACATACAAATGTTACTTGCTAAATGTTTAGGCCCAAATGTGAATGCTTTTGTCAGCTGCGTGCAGCTGTTCCATAGATGAGTAAAATTGATTTTCCATCTCTGGATGGAAAATCCATCTATGTATGTTCCCTATCTGTGAAAATTAAAATTTCATGTTTGGCAAGAATAGAATACATTCAGGTGTCTAAAATCAAGCATAATGTATACTATTGTACTATTTAAAGGAAAAAGATTGTTTCTTACAAAGTAGTAGGACTTTTGAACTATATAGGGTGGAAGTCTGTCCTGCCTGTGGCAACATCTGTGCTCCAGATCATTGCCTTCCTGTGATTCAGTTTCTTAATACTGGAGATCTGTTTTATAAAAACTTGTTGGTCACACGTTTTCATTATGAATCAAATCATACAAATTTAGAATATATAGAGAGACTCCTTGAGTTTTTCCATTTATTTGGCTCATAAACATTTTTAGAGGGCAGGTTTGTTTTTTTTCTTTTTTTGGGAAGGGACAGGCACCTTTGGTATTTGGGGAACCCTTTACCTAGTCCGCTAGATAGCATGTCATTGTTTAAGAGTATTCTAGCTAACATGTTAACCATTTTCTAGAAAATAAAATCCACAAGTTAGGCATTGAATTTGAATTAACTCTCTAGTAACACGGAGATAAACACATTTAAATGAATTTGAAAGTTTGGCTTTTATTTTTTGTTTTTTTAAGGATTTTATTTATTTATTTGACAGAGAGAGAGAGAGCGCACAGGTAGGCAGAGCAGTAAGCAGAGGGAGAGGGAGAAGCAGGTTCTCCACTGAGCAGGGAGCCTGATGTGGTGCTCGATCTCAGGACTTTGGGATCATGACCTGAACTGAAGGCAGCTGCTTAATGGGCTGAGTCCCCCAGGAACCCCCCAGGATTTGACTTTTAAAGCTAAGTAAGATGAAAAAACCCCTAACTAATGATTAATTGATTTGTAAAGATTTAAACAGTACTGACTGAGATAGCTGCTTCTCTCACATGTTTGATAGGCAGGAAGGAATTTTGTTGGAGGTGAAAGTTTCTCTGAAGAGTTTCTACAGCTTTGTTCAAAGGATTCTTTTGTTTTTGACCTATTTTTGATGTTTGCATTCTTTTGGAGAGTCAGAGTTGCAGAACTCCTCTCTTTGTGTGTCAGAGCGTTCAAATGAAGCTGTTCCCCTGATCACTGACTCCTGGAGGCTGAGCTTCTGCTTTGATCAATTTTTTATTATTTTTTAAGCTCTGACAGTATGCTGCATTCTGGATTAGAGTTTATGGCTGTGACTTTTTCTTTCTTTGAATGCCCATAACAATACTGTTTTCTGCTGGAGATTTTTGGCTCTTACTTATTTGTATGTAAATTCCAGTTTTAGAACAAATATATGTCATTTTGGACATGCTCTTTCTTTACGTAGGATGTTCTATTTGAAGTGTCCAATTCTTTTTTTTTTTTTTTAAAGATTTTATTTATTTATTTGACAGAGAGAGATCACAGTAGACAGAGAGTCAGGCAGAGAGAGAGAGAGAGAGGGAAGCAGGCTCCCTGCTGAGCAGAGAGCCCGACGTGGGATTCGATCCCAGGACCCCGAGATCATGACCCGAGCCGAAGGCAGCGGCCCAATCCACCGAGCCACCCAGGCGCCCCTGAAGTGTCCAATTCTTAAAAAGAAAACATTTTGATAATTTCAGAGTAACAGCAAACCAGACACATATTTTAATTATTTACTTGAGCAGTTTTCTGGATAGGCAGATGGGGGAGAAAAATTAGATACATATAAATAGAGAGAGTAGGTCTTTGCTAAGAATTTTACTTGAAGTTGTCACTCAAGAAAAAGGGATTTATTGAGGCACAGAGGTGGCTTAGGCAGTTAAGCATCCACTTCTCGATTTCGGTTCAGGTTGTGATCTCAGGGTTATGGGATTGACCCCCACGTCAGGCTTCACACTCGTCACCAAGTCTGCTTATCCCTCTCCCTCTGCTCCTCCCCTCCTCAAATAAATAAATAAATAAGATCTTTTTTTAAAAAAATGAGAATTATTTTCTTTATCAAAATGACCATTATATAAAAATAAGCTTTGTCCTCTTACTTTAATACTTTAAATTGATAAAATTTCTTATACTCATATTTTCAATGGATAAAATTGAGTTATCAATTTTGTCAGTGCTGGATAAATTACAGACTTATTGTAATGGAAGGTTTTCACATAAGGAAGGCCAAATTCTGGATGTAAGCACTATTGATTATAAAATGCTATTCAGATTAGATGACGCTGGAGTATTTGCATCAACCATTACAGTCTCTTGGCCTTAATCTGTGGCTTGTTTCAAATAATTGGCCTAAAGTTTTGAGTAATAAACACAACAGAAAGCTACCTTGTACTTTTATGAATCCATATCACTTAACTGCAGATCGGCCTAAGGACTTAAAAACTTACAAAATGTTTGAAAAACAGTCATTTTGTGTGTCAGCATTTCTTTCTGTCCTGTAAGAAAAGCAAAACAATTTGATTTTAGAAACCCAAGTTTCACTCTTTTTGGTTCCAGCTGCGTTTCAGATTAAGAAAATAACAATTGAAACTTAAAAATAGAAATCAGATGGGGTTTATTTAATGGATAAGATTTTTCAAAGAGTGTGTTTTGACAGCAAACCCACCTTTTGCATTTATCATATGTTAAAGAAAAGTAATTATTCACAACTTTTTGGACACATTTATAAATGCTGAGTTGTGTTTTATGTTGTCAGTCTTGTGACTTGTTAGAAAAGGCAGTTGGCCACTCATGTGGAGCAAGATTTATGCTTGGATTGTAGTTGAATGTCTGCCTGAATTTTTACCTACCTAGATTTAAACTTAAAAAAAAAAAAAAAATTGTCCCCCAAGTCACTTGGCATGTTTTGAAACTTAAGATATTCTGTGATTGCTCTGATGTTTTTTTTCTAAGTATTGAGTTTCCATTATTTAGCTTTTGGTTGAATTCACCCACACAGTGTGGTTTTTCATATTACTTTCTTCATAGAGGAATTGTGCACACCTTGAGCGGATAAATACTTCCTAACTAGAGGTTTGTTATTGTCAGATTGGCTCTCCCCAGATCTCCCCCAAGGAGTGGGTGCTGTGCTAAAAAAAAAAAGCTGTTTGATTATTTATATTTGCTTGATACTCTTTTTCTTTGGAATTTGAATGTTTTTAGGAATTAAATCAAAGGTGGATGAGCTGAAAGCGGCCTATGACAGAGAGGAGTCTCCCAATTTGGAAGAGTATGAACCTAACACTGTAGCCAGTTTGTTGAAGCAGTATTTGCGAGACCTTCCGGAGAATCTGCTTACCAAAGAGCTGATGCCTCGCTTTGAGGAGGCATGTGGGAGGAGCACAGAGAGCGAGAAGGTGCAGGAATTCCAGCGCTTGCTCAAAGAACTGCCAGAATGTAACTATCTTCTGATTTCTTGGCTGATCGTGCACATGGACCATGTTATCGCAAAGGAACTGGAAACAAAAATGAATATACAGAACATTTCTATAGTGCTCAGCCCAACGGTTCAGGTACATGGCCTTTCTGCGCACGTGCCCTCTGACGCTGACCCTGGGGAGTGTCAGAGACATTTTCTGTTGCTGGGTCGCATACAGAAACAGTTAACCAGCAAATGTAGACGGTAGATTAGCCTGAATATCGGTCTTTTTCTTTCAGGATATGGACAGTGTCATCATATGACCAGCGTGTAGCTTTGTAATTTGAGTATTGTACAGTCTTTGGTGTGGGTTTCTAAACCCATTTCTGATGACAGTGATCCGTCATGAGTAGAGGGGAAGCCCATGGTACCCACGATTATGGAGTTCATCTGTAGAATTTCAAAGATTTATTTTTTCAAATAGCACTGTTGCCTCATTATATCATGTCCACATATCAGACTCAGGCACAAGGGGGCCTAATGTCATTTGTTTGGTCAGGGACTTAACCTGGTGATTTCATTCATAAAGATAGATCCTAGGGAAGAATGTTACAGAAATTTAATCTGAGGGGGCATTTCAGGGAACTGGGTAGTATGTTAATTGGTGTCTCTTTACAACATAAATATTTGGCATTTGTTTATTGCTCCTCACTTGGTCCTGGCGCAGAGCATATATTTTCCTTTAATTAGAATTATTGATATTTTATTGAAGCCAGACACAAAAGACAAAAAAATGGAGTGATGGTTGTATTTTTATTTTAAGCTCGCTCTTTGGCCAGTATACTAGGTTATTATCAGCCACTGTTAAAATGCACAGTTGTAAGAGGGTATTTTCTTACACTTTCTTTGTTCATTGATTGTGTTTAGGAGGTAAAATGTTTCTCAGATTTCAGTTTGATCATTCAGACTAGTCAGGCTTTCAGAATTTGGTAAATATTACATTGTTACTTGATATTACTATATTGGGGACAGTTATTTCATAGAAGGTTCGAGTGTATTGTAAGTGTTAGGTAGAAAATAATTAATGTCCTGATCTCCCTGCATATGAGCATCATATTTAAATGCTAGCTGTGCATATCTGCCCACAAGGCATCGTTTCTGGAGTCAGGGTTCTTGCACTCAGCCCAGCTTGACACCTGCAAGTGCTCTTACTTCCTTCGTGTTCCTCAATGGATCTACTTGTGTGAGTTAAAAGGTCTCAAAATAACTTGAGAATAATGAACATAAGATTTTTAAAATCAGTTAATATTATATTGCTAAAAAAGAGCAAATGATGGCCAGTGACTTCTGCATCCTTTCTCCTGTCCTTTCTTCCCCCCAGTTCCTTATGGTGCTGGAATACTCACTGAACTCTTGCTGCCTTTCCGTTCTTTTCTTTCAGTTGGCCATTGATTAGCAAAGCATATCTGGTCACTACTGAGGAAAATTGTCATCCCCATGTCTAGGATTAAAGGATGTACTATGCAACAGACGCAAATTAAATGAAATAAAATGATAATTTGAATAGGTTTTTTTTTTTTTTTTTTTGCAAATCTTTTTATTTATTTTTTCTTAGATTAGCAATCGTGTCCTATATGTGTTTTTCACACATGTGCAAGAGCTCTTTGGAAATGTGATACTAAAGCAAGTGACAAAACCTCTTCGATGGTCTAACATGGCCACTATGCCCACACTGCCAGAGACCCAGGAGAACATCAAGGAGGAGATCAGAAGACAGGTGTGTGTGCTCAGCCCCACGCTTCAGCCCCAAAGAGCCTACCTTTGCTCTGACCGTTTTGGATGGTGACGATGATTGGTAGTAATGATTAGTAGGAGCAGTTCTTGTTCACTGAGCATTTATGTGTGCCTGGAACTATGTTAGACACATTGTTCATGGCACATGGAAGGCAGAAATTTCTGTCTGGCACTTTCATGCCAGTGAAGTGAGAATATTGTAGAAAGAACACAGTTTTGAAATCAAAAGACCTGGCCTTAAGTTCTCCCTAGGTTTTCTTAGCGGACTGATTTTTAGGCAGATTGGTCAAACTCTGTAAGCCATGGTGATCCCATTTTAAAATGGGTCATTTTGTGTTTTGATGTGAAGCTTATTACCATAAATGAGATAATGCTGCCAGGTATGTTGTAAGGAGTCCAAAAATGTTAGCTTATCTGGACAAGGTTGCTGTGACCAGCCATATTTTACAGATACAAAGAAATTTGGGGAAACGAAATATCTGACCCTGTGCCACGTAGTTACTGAACTATAGAACTGGGATTTGACCCAAATCCTGTGCTTTTCCACTGTGCTACTTTGGTAGAAGACATCGTTCATCTGATTGTGTGTGTGTTTAGCAAAACTGATTGAGAAATCTACTTATATTTGATGATTATTATGTCTTTTATTTGCATACACATTATCAAATTCCTATTTGATTTTCTTTCCTTTATCTACTTTGAACTCCCATTATTAGTTGTTGATAGGAAGGGTTAGGAATGAACTGTTAGTCAACCGGTGTAAATTAATGATGAGAACCCAATGTCCAGGCAAAAAAGGATTTTGCAGTCATATGCTTGAAAAAATAATTTATGCCATTATTTCGTTCCCTTAGTGATAAATGAAAGATAGTTGGTTATACATCTTGAGAAATTGCATGTGGATGTGGTTTTAAGATGATAAGATATGGGACACTACTCATTGTGTGGCATGTTGTCTTCTAGGAGTTTCTTTTGAATTGTTTACATCGAGATCTGCAGGCTGGGGTAAAGGATTTATCTAAAGAAGAAAGATTATGGGAAGTACAAAGAATTTTGACAGCCCTCAAAAGGAAACTGAGAGAAGCTAAAAGACAGGTGAGTAAATTTGTCATTTTGGTATATCATGTTTATAATGGAATATAAACTGAATGTGCTGGAATTTTCTTTATATATTATTTTAAGTTAGTTCCTTTTAAAGATTTATTTATTTGACAGAGACAGACACAGCAAGAGAGGGAACACAAGCAGAGGGAGTGAGAAAGAGGGAGAAGCAGGCTTCCCACTGAACAGGGATCCAGATTTGGGGCTTGATCCCAAGATTCCCGGATCATGACTTGAGCCAAAGGCAGACACTTAACAGCTGAGCCACCCAGGCGCCCCAGTTAGTTTCTTTTAAAAACACAATATATACATGTTTCCTGAAGTGAAGTTCCTGATGGGAAATTTATTTGCTTAAATGTTCCAGTTAATGATTACATACAGTTTGATACCAGGAAAATGTTTAATTTAGAAAGTTGCTTTTTTTTTTTTACCTTTTTAATTTATTTATTGATACTTCGTGTGATATTGTAATCAATACTTTTATAATCTAATTGATACATATTTGGCCAGTAAGAACCGCTCGAGTGGCTCCAGTGTTCTGACATGCACTCATCAGTTTTTGAGGTTTCCTTTCTTTCTGGCACAACAGAATGTTCGAGGTTTATCTTGTATTTTCTTCTAGCCCAGCCCTGCAGTTGGCTCTTTGTCCAAGGAGCCATGGTTCCTTTCAGTATTTAGAAATCAAGATCTGGATGCTCAGGTGTGTTCACGGCTACTGTCATAGCACGGGTTTCAGGCGCTCAGTGAACACAGCTGGAGAATAAAACACACATACACACACACACACACACAATATGAAAGTCGTGAAAGACGAAGGGTGAGGAACTATTCCACAGACCACACAGACACAACAAAGTACAATAAGTGGACCTTGTGTTGGATCCTGGGCAGTTTGATGAAGTGTTATGAAAGACACTTGGGATAACTGCTGAAACAGGCTGTACTAGTAAATTGGGTCAATCTTAAAATGTTCTGATTTTGATAATTATACCATATTAATATGAGTGTGTTTGTTGTTTAAAAAATCTACACTGAAATATTTAGGTGCATGTGCCCCTGAGTGGCTCAGTTGGTTGTGTCTGACTCTTGATTCTGGCTCAGTTTACCATCTCAGGGTTGTAAGATCAAGTTCCCTGTCAGGCTCTGCACTGGACATGGAGCCTGCTTAAGATTCTCTCTCTCCTTCCCTCCCCCTCTCTCTGCGCACCCCTGTTCTTTGTTAAAAACACAAAAAAACAAAAAACAAAAAACCCAAAAATGTTCAAGTGCATGCTTAAAAAGAAGATGTACAAACAATAATGGGGCAAAGCATCAACAACTTTTGAATCTGTGAAGTGTAATAGGGAATCACTCTTCTATTCTTGTAATTTAAGTAAACTCTGTGCCCAGCATGAGGCTTGAACTCACGACATTAAATTCCAGAGTGGCATGCTCTACCAACCAAGCTGGCCAGGTACCCCTTGGATGTTACCAAAGTAACAAAATATAAAAAGCACCTTGTGGACTGACTAGCCGACAACGTAGGCCATTTCTACAGGCACTGACTCAGTTCACTGAGATGACCCAGTGTTGGCCTTGTTAATGTTTGACCCATGATATTCAGTAGATAAATGTGCAAGTCATGGTTTTATTAATGAAGAGGGACAAACATTTTCTTAAGAATAAAGCTAAAACAATCTGTATAACTGTCTTAAAGCTTTACTCCTAGTGTGGGGTTTAAATGCACAGTCTGGATGGAGAGCCAGCCAGGTGCCCCTGTAGTAACATCGTTAGTGGCATCAAAGAAGGGGCGCCTGGGTGGTGCAGTCGGTTAAGCATCTGACTCTTGGTTTTGCCTCAGGTCCTGATTTCAGGGTTGTGAGATCTAGCCACGCATCAGGCTCCAAGCTCAGCCACAGTCTGCTTAAACTCTCTCTCTTCTTTGACCCTCCTTCCCACTCTGTCTAAAATAAATAAATCTTTAATAGCATCAAAGAAAATATATGTATAAATACCTACATTTTGCTATAGGCAAAGGTAGTTTTGGGGGGCTAGTAACTGAAAGTAGTTTCATATAGCTGGTAAATTTCATCCTCATAGAGAATCTCTCCAGAAAGTTGTTTTTTTTTTTTTGTTTTCTTTTTTTAATTAAATAGATGATTTTACTGAAAGGTGTTTTGTCATTTCCTGCTTGGTTGTACTTGTAAACAGAGCAGTTGGATAGTGAGACATTTCAGAGACTGCTGGGGAATTGGAGGCCTTTGAGTCAGCTCTTTGGAAACACAAAGAGGTACTGAAGATCAGGAGGAGTTTTATTCACCTAATAATAGGAAGACTAGCATGTGACTCCTGATAAGGTTGGGGTGCACGAGTCAGACTTTTGATCTCCTCGGGCTCAGTGTGTGGTGCTTGGCTCTGAGCCTGGAAGTTGCTCAGCCACACTGAGGCTCAGATCTCAGATCTCTAAACCGTCTTACAGTCCATGTGCAAATTCAGTGACAGGCCCCAGTGTTACTTCTAGGGAACATTAGCATTCATCAGACTGGGCGAGTGTACATTTATGTGGAGTTAGCGTCATCAGAAAGGAAGCATTCATGGGGTTTTTTACATATGTACTCCAGGACTGGCAGACTAGCAAAAGCCTTTGTGTATTTTTCTTCCTTATTTTCTCCTGCTTACCAGATTATCTATCTTTTGTTTCCTGTGCCTGTTGTCATTATTGTCCCCTTCATGCTTCAGCCTGGAATCAATGACTGACTGACTGACCTCATGGTTGTAATTATGAACCATGTCCCTTTGCCCACCAGACTCCAAATGAAGGGTCTCAGACCTGTGACAGGGATAATGTGTGTTTGATTTTCATTACTCTTACTTCTCCTTCTCTCCTGAAAAAAGGAGTTGTAACAGCGCATTGAAAAGGATAGATTACCTTTGTCAGTTTTCTTCATGCTGTCTTTTTATACGTGCTAATTCATTCATAAATTTTCATGAGATTCTGTCAAGTTGATTTCAACTTTGAGGGATAAATTATTTCTATTTTTTTATTCCCTCCCCATGCCCATCCAGGAATAAATTACTTCTAAAGATAAAATAAATTTATTTTTAAAATAATAAACTTATTTTTAAAAATTATTTTTCAAAAAATAAATTTAAAGATAGAAGTAATTTAATTCATTATGGTAAGAAGTAAGAAAAACTACAAGATCATATCAGTAAATGCAGAAAAGCATTTAGCAGAATTCAGCACTTATTCATGATAAAAGCTTTCAGCAAATGTCATTCTCAGCCTGATATAGCCTGAAAAAAATCTGTGGTTAATTTTGTACACAGTAGTGAAAGTCTGAATGCTTTCTCCTAAGATTGGGTATATAAGGCAAGGATTTCTGCTTTCACCATTCTGTTCAGCGTTTTACTGGAGGTTCATTCTAGCTAGTACAATAAAGAGAAAAAGGTATACAGATTGAAAGAGAGTCTTTATATGTAGACTACATGACTGTTTACATACAAAATCCTAAGGAATCTATAAAAAACCTAATTGAATTTAGCAGGGTTCTGGGTTACAAGATTAGATGCACAGTACTCTGTTATATTTCTTGAGATTAGCAAATGAGCAGTTGGATATTGGACCTAAAAAGAAAAATAAAGACCTAAAATAAATAGAGTGATGCATCTCGATAAATAAATAGAGTGATGCATCTCGATATTTTTAAGATGTTAGATATTCTCAAATTGATCTGTGGAGTCAGTCCCAGTCAAAATCTCAACAGGGTTTTTTTTTGTGGAAATTAACAGGCTTTTCTAAAATTTATATGGAAATACAAATGTTCTAAATGACTGTGGAAAAAGAACAATGTTGGAGGATTCACATTACCTGATTTTAAGATTTACTATTAAGCTATAGTAACCAAGACAGTGGATATTTGATAAAAGTAGACGTAGAATAGGAAGTCCAGAAATAGACCACACTCGTATGGACAATTAATTTTCAGCAAAGAGGATAAAAGTTCTGTGGGGAGGAGCACCTTGGTGGCTCAGTCATTAAGTGTCTGCCTTTGGCTCAGGTCATGATCCCAGGGTCTTGCGATTGAGCCCTGCATCAGGCTCCCTGCTTGGTGGGAGGCCTACTTCTCCCTCTCCTACTCTAGCTGTTTCTGTTCCCTCTCTCCCTGTCTCTATCAAATTAATAAATAAAATCTTTTTTTAAAAAAAAAAGTTCTGTGGGGAAGGATTTTCTTTTCAATAAATGGTATTGGGACAGTTGGATATCTATATACCAAAAAAGAATAACCAAACAAAACCTTGACTCTTTCCACACTGCATATACAGAAATTAAGTTAAAATGAGTCATACATTAAGACCTAAAAACAAACAAACAAGCAAAAAAAACCAACAAAAAACAAAAAAGCAAACTTCCAGAAGAAAACATAGATTTCTTTTTCTTTTTTTTAAACGTAGAAGATCTTAATGACTTTGGCTTAGGCAGGGATTTCTTAAATAGGACACAATACCCATGAATTGTAAAAGAAAAATTTGTTAGGGCGCCTGGGTGGCTCAATTGGTTAAGTGTTTGCCTTCAGCTCAGGTCATGATCCCAGGGTCCTGGGATGGGAGCCCCACATCCGGTTCTCTGCTCATCGGGGAGTCTGCTTCTCCCTCTCTCTTGTGCCACCTGCCTTTCCACCCCCCTGCCCCACACTCTTGCTCATATGTGCTTTTTGTCCCTCCTCTCTCAAAAATTTGTTAGATTACACTTTATCGGCATGCTAAAACATGCTCTTCAAAAGACACCATTAAGAAAATGAATATACAAATCAGAGGCTGTGACAAAATATTCTGCAAAAACACATACCTGATAAAGGGCTAGAATATATTAAAAAACTCATAAGACAAACAATTCAGGGTTTTTTTAGACTTTATTTTTTTGGAAGCAGATTTAGGTTCACAGCAAAATTGAGAGGAAGGTACAGAGATTTCCTGTATATATTCTGCTCTCCCACCAGAGTACGGTACATTTGTTACAATTAATAATTCAGTTTTAAAAAGGCTAAAAATTTTAAAAATTTTAAAAAAAGGCAAAAAAGTTGAAAAAGCACTTTACCAAAGATCATGTACAAATGGCAAATAAGCACATGCAAAGATGCTCAATATCATTAGTCATTAAAGAAATAAAAATTGAGGTCACAATGAGGTACTACCACACGCCAACAAGAATGACTAAAATTGAAAATACCAGGTATGGGGGCGCCTGGATGGTTCCGTCAGTTAAACATCTTCCTCTTGATTTTTGGCTCAGGTCATGATTTCAGGGTCATGAGATTGAGCCCTGTATCGGGCTTCTAGCCTGCTTGGGATTTTCTCTCTTTCCCTCTCTGTCTGCCCCTCCCCTCTGCTCTCTTCCCCTCTTTCTCCCTCTCTAGAAAAACAAGTAAAAAGAAAAAAAAAACAAAAACCGGGTGTTGACAAGTACATGGGGCAACTGGACCTCTCATTGTTGCTCTTGGTAATGTAAAATGGTATAGTAATTTTGGAAAACAGTTTGGCAGTTTCTTTCAAAGTTAAACATATGGTTACCATATGACCAAGCAATCTCACTTTTAAGTATTTAAAAGAAGAAAGCACATACCCACACAAAACATATACGTATGAAATATTCATAACAGCTCTAGTTAGAATAGCTCAAAATTAGGAAGGACCCAAATGTCCATCAGCTGGTGAATGGATGAACAGATTGGTGTATCATGGCATATTATTCAGCAGACTACTAATACAAACAGCAAAGTAGATGAATAGTTTAAAAAAAACATTATTCTGTGTGAAGGAAGCCACATATAAAATATTTCTTATGGATCGACTCAATTTATATGAAACTCAAGAAAAGGGAAAACTATAGCAATGAAAAATAAGTCAGTGCTTGTCAGGTGCCAGCAGATGGTGAAAGGTACTTTGTGTGGTGATGGGAATGTTTATATTGTGATTGTGGTGATGGTGACTTGGCTGTATTCATTTGTCAAAATTAATTGAATTGCATACTTAAAATTGACACCCTTTCTCTAAAAAAGTATCACAGGATATAATTTTATATGGATGGGTTCCAGAAATGGTGAACACATTAACCAGAATTGACCATTTTCATGGTGCAGCCACAAACCAAGATCCGCATGTTATTTTCCAAGCCCAGTTAACAAATCCTCCTCTAGCCAGATAGTTCGCCTGGCTATAACTGTTACCTTTTCAGCTGTAGGAAATGAGAAGGAAACTTCTAAATGGTGATGGTGTGAAATAGTTGAATATGTGTTACATTTGGGCTGACCAGTTCTTCGTTTGTCTTATTTGAACAGGAGTGTGAAACCAAGATTGCACAAGAGATTGCCAGTCTTTCAAAAGAGGATGTTTCCAAAGAAGAAATGAATGAAAATGAGGAAGTTATAAATATTCTCCTTGCCCAGGTAAGCTAACCTTTTTCTTCTGTTTTTCAAAATCCTTTAAAAAAAAAAAATTTGTACATATTTAAAGTGTATATAGCATGATGATTTGATAGACCTATACATAGAGAAATGATTACAATAAAGCTTGTTAACATTGTCTTCTCATCTAACTACCTTTTCCTTTTGTGATGGGAGCACCTGAAATCCATTCCTTTAGTGTATTTCCAGAGATCTAGATACTCTAGATCTCTAGACTTACTCGTCCTTTGTAATTGCAACTTTGTATCTTTTGACCAATATCCCCTCATCTTCTCTCTCCTCCAGCCTCTGGTAATCACTGTTTTGCTCTCTACTATTATGAGTTCTACTTTTTTTTTTTTTTTTTTTTTTAATTCCACCTAAAAGTGAGATCATACAGTCTGCCTTTCTCTGGCTTTTTTCATTTAGCATCATGTCCTCCAGGTTTATCCATGTTATCCTAAAATGGCAGGGTTTCCTTCGCTCAGTGCTGAGTGCTGAATAATACTCCAGTGTATGTGCCTGTGCACACCGACATCTTTATCCATTTGTGCATTGACCACTGAGTTGTTTTCATCTTTTGACTATTGTGAATAATGCTGCAGTGAACATGGCAGTGCAGGTATCTTTTCAGTGTCCTTTTCATTTTCTTAGGGTTTAAACCCAGAGATGGAAATGCTGGATCATATGGTACTTCCTCCATTCTATTTGCCATAATGGCTGCCTTCCGTTTACATTCCCATAACAGTGTATGAGTTCCATGCCAATGGTTGTTTGTTTTGTTTTGTTTTTTTAAATAATAGTCATCCTAACAGTTGTGAGGTAATATCTCATTGCGGTTTTGATTTTCATTTTCCTGATAATAAGTTATGTTGAGCATCTATCTACTGGTGATTTGTAGGTCTTCTGTTTAGAAATGTCTGTTCAGGTCCTTTGCCATTTTTGAAATGGGTTGGTTGTGTTCTACCTGTTGTATTGGTTGCATTCCTTAGAAACTTGGGAATATTCACCCCTTACCTGATACGTGGTTTGCAAATATTTTCACCTATTCCATAGGTTATCTCCTTACTCTTTTGACTTTTTCCTTTGCTTTTTAGTTTGATGCCATCCCATTTGTCTATTTTTTGCTTTAGTTGCCTGCTTTGGGGGGTCATATCTAAAAATTCATTGCCTAGACCAGTGTTTTTCCTGAAAAACCTGTTTTTTCCTAATAGTTACATAGTTTAGGTCTTATATTTAAATCTTTAATTCATTATGAATTGACTTATATATATGGAATGAGGTTAAGTGTCCAGTTTTATTCTTTTGCATGTGGAAGACAAGTTTCCCTACACCACTTATTGAAGGGATGGTCCTTTCCCTGTACGTGTTCTTGGCACTTTGCAAAGATGAGTTGGCCGTAAATGGGTGGATTTATTTTTGGCTCTCTGTTCCACTCTGTTGGTCTCTATTTCACCAGTAACATACTGTTTTATTAAATAAAGCTTTTGAAATCAGTATACTTTGAAATCAGGTAGTGTGATGCCTCCAACTTTGTTCCTTTTGTTCAGGATTGCTTTGATACTAACAGACTGTTTTGGTTCTATATAAATTTTAGGATTGTTTTTTCCTATTTCTGTGAAAAACACCATTGGAATTTTGAATTTCTAGATCTCTCTGGGTAGTATGAACATTTTAACAATATTACTTCTTCTGATCTGTGAACATGGGTATTTTTCCATGTATTTGTGTCTTCAGTTTTTTCATCAATGTTTTAGTTTTTAATAGATCTTTTACTTCCTTGGTTAAATTTATTCAAAATATTTTATTTTCTGATGCTATTGTAAATAGGATTTTTTTAATTTTTTTTTCAGATAGTTTGCTAGTATACAAAAATATAACGGATTTTTGTATGTTGATTTTATATTCTGCAACTTTACAGAATGGGTTTAACAGGTTTTTTGTTTTCTGTTGTTTTGGTAGCATCTTTAGGGTTTTCTATATATGGAATATATAGTCTGCAAACAGAGACAATTTTACTTCTTTCCAATTTGGATACCTTTTATTTCTTTTCCTTGTCTAGTTACTCTAATTAGGACTTCCAGTAGTAAATAGTAAATAGAAGTGAGAGTGGGCATAATTGTGTTGTTCCTGATCTTAGAGGAAATGCTTTTAACCTTTAACTGTTGAGTATGATGTTACCTGTGGGCTTGCCAAATGTGGCCTTTATTATGATGATCTGTGTTCCTTCTATACCCACTTTGTTAAGACTTTTTATAATGAGAGGAAAAACTTTAATTTTGTCTAATGCTTTTTGGCATCTACTGAGATTATGATCATAGGATTTTTTATCTTTCATTCTGTCAGTGTGGTGTATCACATTTATTGATTTGCATGTGTTGAACTATCCTTGCTCTCCAGAGATAAATCCCATTTGATCATGTTGTGTGGTCTTTTTAATGTATTGTTGAATTTGGTTTGCTGGTATGTGTTGAGGATTTTTGCATCTATGTTCATCAGGGGTGCCAGCCTGTTACTTTCGTGTAATGTCTTTGGCTCTGGGACGAGGGTAATGCTGGCCTTGTAAAAAGAGGTTTGGGAGCATTTTTAAGTTTTCTTGGAAGAGTTTGAAAAGGATTGGAATTACTTCTTTAGATATTTGGTAGATTTCACTTGTGAAGCCATCTGGTCCTTGTTTTTGTTTGGTTAGGCAATTTTTGATTATTGAGTCAATCTTTGTATTGCTCTGTTCAGATACTCAGTCTTTTTGATTCAGTCTTTGTAGGTAATATGTTTCTCAGAACATTTCCTTCTCTTCTAGGTTATCCAGTTTGTTGGTGTATAAATGCTTATAGTAATCTCTTACAATGTTCTGTATTTCCGTGGTATCAATTGTAATGTTTCCTCTTTGATTTATGGTTTTGAGTTCTTTTAGTCTAGCTACAGGTGTGCTATTTTTTTTGAAAAACCAACTCTTAGTTTTATTGATCTTTTATATTGATTTTCTAGTCTCTATTTCATTTATTTCTGCTCTGATCTGTATCATTTCCTCCCTTCCACTAATTTTAGGGTTAGTTTGGTCTATTTCTAGTTCTTTGAGGTGTAGAGATAGGTTGTTTCAGGACTTTTTTCTTAGTGAGGGCATTTGTACCATAAACTTCCCTTTTTGAGTTGGTTTTGCTGGATCCCATACTTTGGACATGTTGTGTTTCCACTTTAATTCATTACTAGATAATTAGATTTCATCTCTGACCTGTTGCTTGCTCAGGAGTGTGTTGCAAGACTCTTAATGATCGTCATATATTAAATTTGAGAAGCTCAACTACAGATGTGTGAATCTTTTAAAAAAAGTTGTAAGATGATTTGGTAGCCTGAGAGGGATCATGCCTGTTGTATTTGTTCTTACCTTTATGTGGCATTTCCTTAAGTGTTCTGCTGGAGAAAGAAACTACCTTCTGCTGATTACTTTTTACTGGACACTGTTCTAAGTGCTTAATCTTTTTTTTTTTTTATATTTTATTTACTTGACAGAGATCACAAGTAGACAGAGAGGCAGGCAGAGAGAGAGGAGGAGGAAGCAGGCTCCCTGCTGAGCAGAGAGCCTGATGATGGGCTCCGTCCCAGGATCCTGGGATCATGACCTGAGCTGAAGGCAGAGGCTTTAACCTACTGAGCCACCCAGGTGCCCCCTAGGTGCTTAATCTTATCTTATTCATACACAGGTCTGAGTTTTATGTGTTTTCCCCAACTTACAGATTAGTTGTACTTCTTCCATATTAATGAGATTGGACTTTAATAGTTCTTCCTGACCACAAAATTTGGGATTCTTAAAATGTAATAGTACAGATTTTTTTTAAAAAAGATTTTATTTATTTGACACAGAGAGAGGGGGGAGGGGAAGAGAGCATAAGCAGTGGGAGAGACAGAGGGAGGGGAGGGGGTGGCTCCCTGCAGAGCAAGGGAAGTCTGACATGGGACTTGATCCTAGGACTCCCGGGATCATGACCCAAGCCTAAGGTAGTGCCTTAACCAACTGAGCCACCCAGGCGCCCCATCACAGTACAGATTTTATCTGATTGTTGTTGCTGATAATATTTATTTTGGTTTTATTCTTTGTGGTTGAAAGTTGTTGGAGATAACTTGTTTTATTTTTCATTGATTTGACAAATAGTTCTTTAGTATCTATTGTTCTAGGTGTAGAGCTGAAGGTAAGCTCCTTTCTTTCCCTCTGAACTTCTTAAGTCAACCTTAACTCTGTTCTGGAATATTCTAGAGTTTAACCAGAAATGAATGAAATTCTGACAGCAATCAGTCTGTACTCCCAGAAATCCATGAAAGTGGGATACCTAAAGCCATGCAAGTTCCAGGCCTTTTCTGTCACTTGAGAAAGACCATGTTTTGCTTGACAGGGACACATAGCTCTTCCCCTGAAGGTGAGATGAGGTTCCAGATTATGTCTTTATTTCAGACTTTTCCAGTCTGATATTTCTCAGCACATTAGTTTTACTAGGTGCACTGTGGTAAAGGAAAGGCATCTGTGTTTAGAAGCCTGTGGGGAAGGAACACCGCATATTCCATCTCCAAGAGCTCATTCATGCTTGCCAGAAGCTTTGGATGGTTCCCTTTAGAACCTGACCACAGGGTCTTTCAGGTTTGATCAAAGGTGCTTATCCTCTGGATACCTAGGAGTTGGGAAGGAAATGCTGTAGACCTTTGCCTACAACTCCTTGTTCTCATAGCCATACATTTCTGCCTCTGACATTCTGGTTTGGTTCTTTTTTCTAGGTTGGAGGGGTTGGGTAGATCTTCCTTCCCCCCACTTTGGTGATTCAGTTTTAGAAATGCATATTCTGGGGGCATCTGGGTGGCTCAGTGGGTAAAAGCCTCTGCCTTCAGCTCAGGTCATGATCCCAGGGTCCTGGGATCAAGCCCTGCATTGGGCTCTCTGCTCCTTGGAGAGCCTGCTTCCTCTTCTCTCTACCTGCCTCTCTGCCTACTTGTGATCTTTGTCTATCAAATAAATAAAGAAAATCTTTAAAAAAAAAAAAAAGAAATGCATATTCTGTGAAAGCACAGTATTTGCTCTTTATCATCTCTGGGGACATGCGTTGAAGAGGATGGTAGCTTTTGGTGAGGAGAAAAGATTTCTGGGAACATCTTGCCTTTACTAGATCTGCTTTGAGATGATACTGACATCAGCTCTGTATTTCCTGGGTCTTTATCACAGTGCATGGTCAAGGGCCATTTTGACAGACACTCCCTTTACTGAGAGGTGAGAAGGTGTTCAGAAGGGACTGAGAATCAAAAACAGACATAGTCACTTGACCTTTGGCTTTGTGCCCAGTGTGATGGCCTCATAGGGAACTTTTGCAAATTGAGGACATGGGATTCCTAGGTGGCATTTTTTGTCTTGAGAAAAATCTAGACATTCCTCCCAGAGAACCTTTTCTCAGAGAGCCTTAACATTAAGGAAACAGGATACAAGCTTTGCAGTCCAAGCTTTCCAATAACTTGTGTTATGCATGTATAGGGCTAAAGAAGTCAAGGGAACAATGTCCCAGAAAAGTGACTTGTCCTAGACTCATACTTCCAAAGGTGTTCACCAGTGGTCTTTATTTCAGGAGAATGAGATCCTGACTGAACAGGAGGAGCTTCTAGCTATGGAGCAGTTTCTGCGCCGACAGATTGCCTCAGAAAAAGAAGAGATTGAACGCCTCAGAGCCGAGATTGCTGAAATTCAGAGGTAAAGGAAAGCAGAGAGTTTTAAGTATACAAGAATGTTTAGTTAAATATAAACATAAAATTGTTTTAGCTCTCAGATTTCATACAAAAGAACTAGGAATCCAAATCAGTCATCTTTTTCTTTCTCTTTGTTTTTAAAATTTGAGAGAGACAGTGTGTACACAATTGGGGGTGAGAGGGAGAGGGAGAGAGACTCTAAAGTAGACTCTGCAGAGCATGGAGCGCAAGCAGGGTCGAGTCCATGACCCTAGGATCATGACCTGAGCTGAAACCAAGAGTCAGCGCTCCACTGACTGACCACCCACGCACCCCTAAGTTGTTTCTTCTTCTTCTTCTTTTTTTAAAGATTTTATTTATTTATTTATTTGACAGAGATCACAAGTAGGCAGGGGTGGGGGGGAAGCAAGCTCCCTGCTGAGCAGGGACACCCCCCTGCTCCCCCACCATGCGGGGCTTGATCCCAGGACCCTGAGATCATGACCTGAGCTGAAGGCAGAGGCTCAACCCACTGAGCCACCCAGGCGCCCTCGCTGTTTCATCTTGATTAAGCCTTAAGAATGGTGCTATATTAAGTGTGTCATGAAAACCTGGTGAATCTAAAAGAAGGGTGGGAAGGAGGCAGCACTCCTTCCTCTGCTCACTGTCCTTTTCTCTCGATCTCCCGCCCACAGCCGTCAGCAGCATGGCCGCAGTGAGACTGAGGAGTACTCCTCGGACAGTGAGAGTGAGAGTGAGGACGAAGAGGAGCTTCAGATCATCCTGGAGGACTTACAGAGGCAGAATGAAGAACTAGAAGTGAGCACCAGCTTCCCAAAACTTGTAGAGGCTACCTCTTTCCCTTAGAAGTCGTCTTTTCCTTGGGAAACAGCGGGGGGCTGAGTAGAGAGGAGTTTAGGGGACATCTCACCAGTGTGTGCAGGGTGTGAGCTGGTCCTGGCCGAGCACACAGTACAGGTGTGACCTCACGAGGCATCCCTGGGTGTGGTGACTCCCACTTACGGGGAAGCCTCTCCTGACTGTCCTTGAACGGTTGTGGAAGATCTGGGCTAACTTCCCAGAGATGAACAGAAAGAGAAATGCTGGTGGAAGAAGGAAGAGTCGCCTGACTCACCTGTGGGTAAAATGGGGACAAAGTTTTCTCTCGTCCCTCAATCCTTGAAGCAGCCAGTGTGAATAAATTTGGCACTGGGGATCTGGGAGGCAAGCGCATGGTGAAATGAAAGCAAGAGATTTACATGATCATGATCAGAATTTCCCTTCTTACCCCAGATTAATCATTGTCTCTGGATGTTTTACCTGAGGGTTGAGAGAAAGTCATTCTTAGAGTTCAAGAATGGTGGGATGACTTTCTCTCATCCCGGTACATTCAGCAGCTGGGGCAGATCAGAGCCACCCACTGCATAGAAAACTAGAATTCCACAGAAAAGAGTAAGTCATACAGACAGAGTTGAGACGGGGCAGCCCACCAAGGCTCAAGGCTCAGAACACTTGCCATAGCCAGGGCTGTGTTGTGGGAAAAGCAGAGCCACAGTTGGGACCTGGGCCTCTAGGTAGCTTCCCTTCCTTAGAAGGTCCTCGTGTTGGCACTTTATTTAACGTTTTACAGATCATATGAAAATCCTAAGTAGGAAAACGTTCCAGAATTGTAGGACTTAGGGTACAGGCTTAGCTGCTTTAATGAAGAGAATACTCTTCTGTTTTGGAACAAGACAGTTCTGTGCCTTGCCTGGCAGACGTCTAGGTCTCCCACCCTCCACACGAGTGGAAGACACGTGGGGTTCAGAGTAGGCACTTAGGTTTTATCCACTCTTAGCAGGAACAGGGAAGGAACCCAAGAGCGCCTGGTGGTTAAGGGCAAGCAGTGCAAGTAGAAGCCAGCGCTTATGCCCGATCCTGTCAGAGGCGCACAGTGCCCAGCTATGGCTGGCTGCAGGGGAGGCTGGGACACATGTACTGCGGGTGAAGGCCACTGCTGAGCCACAGGCGCTAGCCCGCCGCCTCCGGAGCTCAGCAGAGTTTGGGATTAGCTCCCTCGGCTTTGCTGAAGGAGTGAAGCGCTGTAGAACCGATAGCGCTTGTTTGCCCAAGTACTACAGGACATGTGTGAAGTGATGCCGTTCACAACAGACAAGGACATCTGCTTTTGAGACAACTCTGGGATTTCCTCTTGTCTCTGACTTGTCATTTCTTTTTTTTTTTTTAAAGATTTTATTTATTTATTTGATAGAGAGATCACAAGTAGGCAGAAAGGCAGGCGGGGTGGGGGGGGGGAAGCAGGCTCCCTGCTGAGCAGAGAGCCCGATGCGGGGCTTGATCCCAGGACCCTGGGATCATGACCTGAGCCGGAGGCAGAGGCCTTAACCCACTGAGCCACCCAGGTGCCCCTGACTTGTCATTTCTGATGGCTGGTAAAGTCACTTCTATCTTCCACTTACCTAAGGGGTGGTCAGGAGCCAGTTTAAAACAAACCATTTTAAACACTAAAATATTTAATATCATTAAGCAAATTGTTTTCTGTTGTTGCATGTATCTTTTCCAGATGTGTTTACTCTTCTGTAAGGAGGATTTTGTGCATTCCGGGTCAAGGTGTTTATGTGTCTCATTTGCATATTCATGTTCTCTCCTGTTTCACAAGTTGCCTAAAACAGAAATAGATTCTTGTGTAGGATACCCTTGTTCCTCATTGTCCCTCTCCCCTTCTTAAGTGACAACTGTTCCTTTGTCATTCAAGATAAAGAACAATCATTTGAATCAAGCGATTCACGAAGAACGGGAGGCCATCATCGAACTGCGGGTGCAGCTGCGCCTGCTCCAGCTGCAGCGAGCCAAGCCCGAACCGCAGGTGCAGGACGAGGACGAGCCTGAGAGGCGTGGGGGCGCCGGACAGCCGCCCAGAGACAGCGCCCCAGAGACGAAAGCAGCTAAGGAGCAGCCAAAGGCAGGCAAGGAGCAGGCCAAGCCGTCCCCGAGCAGAGACAGGAAGGAGACGCCCATCTGAGCAGCCCGAGCGTCACAGAATCCCCAGACCCAACGAGACCTGTGCATCTTACTGTAACCCTGAGAGTCGGAGTGGACAACTCTCTGCTGTACATTCTGTAAAGATGTCTTTTCTTCTCAGACTCTTCTTTCTTTTCACACGTATGACTTCTCCGCGTCAGGCTCAGGTTACACGGGAGGACAAAGCAGTGCACGCAGTGTGGGCTTGTAGGGGACAGATGAGTTTTCCAGATAGTGTCAGCTTATTTGAAGATTAATTTTCTTTGTTAACTTAAAACTATTTTAACCCTTGAGTGGCTTCTTTTTAAACCAAAAATCGTCTTTCTTTGCTTTTTTATTACAGCAGAATCAGGATCTCTTTCTGTCGTTCAAGGGGGGGAACCAAACAAGGTGAACACTGTTCCTGCCTTGTGGATTGCCCCACAGTCTCACCCTCCGGGATCTCTGCTTACTAGTCACTCTTGCTCGTGCCTTTTACACCTTTTCGGTGCAGATTATATAATGGGGAGCTGCCTCATATCTCCTGATGGGCCAGAACGGCTCTTACCGAGGTTAACCTTTACCCACCCTTGTCACTCTCTCCTTTGACAGTCCTAAACCCCAGTCCACGAGCCTGAGTCACAGGATGGCCTAGCCAGTCCCAGACAGAGCTGCCGGTGGAGCCTGCCTACTGGCCCCGGGGCAGCTGCCTCGCTCCTGTGGGCTCCTCGCTGCTGGTGATCAGCGCATGTTTTCACTGGGTTGGTCGCAGGTAGCTGCCTGGCCTGAGGCATCCACACCGAGGATCTGTTTCTGAACCCAGAAATAATCTGTGTGACTGATCTGCCGTTAAACAGAGAATGAGATTGCTTGCTTGGGCTAGAATGTAAAAGTCTCTTTGCCTGAATAAGCCATATATGCTCTTAGACAAAGGTTTTCAGTGACCCGTTTCATCTCAGTGAACCTGCTGATGGACTCCCAATTGACAAGATTGAGCAATAGAAAAAGAAAACTTTTCCTTTAAATGATAGCTGTGATCCCCGACCCTGTTTTCTTGCTTCTGCAACTTCTCTGGTGACTGAGGCATCTGGGAGGTCCGCCCTCAGGCACCCGTGTCCAGTCACGCTCTGTCGGAATCAGTGGCACCCATGAGGTAGGTCAGCTTTCACGGCTGTGAAGACAGACCCCACACACTCAAGGTGATGGAAACAAACCCCCCACGAGGGCTCTGTCCTCTCCTAGTTACTATTTATTTTCAGCACCTGTTTGATGCGGTTTTTTATTCTCTACCTATTGCACTGTTGTGACTTGTTGGCCATTGTTTGATTTTTGTACGAAAAAAAGCTTTGTTATAGAAATCAGCATACTATTTTTTTAAATCTGGAGAGAAGATATTATGGTGACTGAAAATATGGTCAGGTGTCAAATATAAACGTATAAAAGCCTTCTTGCTGTCCCGTCGGTCATATTACATTCATTTCATTTGCTGGCAATATTGAAGGTTCCTTTTTTTGTTTGTGTAAACTTTAATTTCTATCAAGGTGTCATGGATTTTTAAAATTAGTATTTCATTACAGTTGTCTCAGAGTTGGTTAACTAATTTTTGCCAGGACCATTATTGATCAAGGAAATAAATTCAACAGCCATTTGAGGAAAAAAAACAAACTACCAAACCCAGCGTCTTTTTTTTTTTTTTTTTTTTTTTGTATACGTTCTTTCTTGAAGTACTTAGCATCCTGTGGCTAACCCGGAGTTGGTCTGATATTTACGGTCCAAGAGTGCCCTAACCTTTTTACTCGCTGTCTGTTCCTCACCTCGGTGGACTTTATGCCCTTTGCTGGTGGCGAGGTTTGCTGTCCTCCTTCCCCACGTAGGTGCTTGCTGCTGAGGGAGCATGTGATCGTGCGGCCCAGCTGCCTGCGATCGGGGCTGCAGCTTCTTCTGTGAGTGATGGCCTGCTTCAGTGCAAAGTGCCCTTCGAAATGAAGCACAGGTCAGCCAGCCCAACTTGGCAAAAGAAGAGGTCGGTTATTACCAAGTCACTTACTTTAGGGGCTGACAGGGTTCTGTCAGGCAGATTAACTAGCGTGGATTGGGCGAGTCCTGATGAAGATTCCATTGCTTGGAGCCTCGAAGCTATAACTACGTTGTGGTTGCTGACATGGGGCTTAACATAAGTGACCCTGAGTTGGGCCTCTTGTTTCTAACACTAACCCCCACTTTTGATGAGACTCTCAGCCTTGAGAGATGGGATCAAAACTTAAGGCATTCACGCTCCTCTCTGCTCCCATTCTGGTGTTCTTGCAGTTTTCACCCAGTGTTGGGTTCACATTCTTTAATTTGGTCATTCTGTTCCTTTTCTGATGCTGTATTCTTAGGGAGATCATTTGCATCCTGCTAAGTGGCAGCATACATGGATTTAAAGCTTCTGAGAGATTCAGACCAGGGAGTTATTAGGCCTATAAGCAGGATAAATCCCAGTGTCTGGAGTATGCTCCAGAGCCATGGTCCCCAAGACCCACATCAGTCAACAGAGACCCTGTTTGAAGGAGTCGCTTACGCCAACTGGTGTGTTCACAGATCAGTGCAGCAAGTGGCACCGGCCACAGCACAGACACCTCCTTGCTCAGGTAACCAAGGGCCTTCCTGGTATCCGGAATCTCTCTGGTGGGAGAGCTGAGGGTCTGCTTGCCGCTGTGGGGCAGCTGTTGCTCTAGCAGCAGATTCTTCAGGACATTCAGGGGCTGAGGAGACATTCTGATCACCGCATTTGCACTCATGCTTAGCCAGGTGAAGAGCGGAATCTGTTGAAGGAAGTGAATCGGAATCACGAAGGCTTCCTGGGATATCTTGTTTGCATCTGTGGCTTGGGGCCAGGCAGCTGACAGCCATGGAAGCCAGTAAAATTTCAGGACCTGTGGACTGCATGGGTGGTTGTATTCTGGGTAGCTTCTTGTAGGTTTCTTGGTTCCAAGCCTGCATGCAAGATTCCCCAGGTTTGGGGTTGTTAGCTGGAGAGAGAGGGATCGACCCGAGGATTAGGGGAGCCTGACAGGACTGAGAGAGGGCCGAACTTGTTCCAAAGAAACCAAGGGATTGGAAATCAGAGAGAAGCTTGTAATAGACACAACTATGGGATCACCAGCATTGTAACAAATCCAACAGATGTTTAGATGCTGATGACCTGCTTGAGGTATGTGAACAAGGTAGTTTATGGGCCAGAGGCAAGGCAAAGGTGAACAGAAGAATCCTAAAGACCTTCATGATGTAAGACTTGTAAGACTTAGGGAAAGGATGGTCAGAGAAAGAAGGAATAGAAAGAAATATTCTTGGCCCCACGTCTTAGGAGAAAGCTGTCTACCTCAATGTTGGCTGCTTTTTTTCCTGGTCTCTCTTCTTTTAAGATCTCTGGCCATTTGCACAGGCCTAGATGTCAGGTGGAACCATCTTCAGTGTGAAATCTCCACCCAGGGTTTAATACCTTGTAACTCGGCAGCAGCGTCAGTAGTCAAGAGTACTTGGTAGGGTCCTTTCCACGAATCTCACTTTTACAAAAGCATCAGGGTAAAGCAACTGTCTGTAAACAATAAGACTTTAAAAAATGCCCATGGTTAATAATTTGATGAGTTCTTCGTAGAAGGAAATGTAGTTATTTCATCATTTAAGGTAATTGGACAATGAGAATTTTGACAAATATCTAGAAATTGCAATTTCTGGATTACTTGTTAGTAATATATATCCATACATATATAACATAAGGGTTATTTATTTGACAGAGTGAGCGAGTGAGCAGTAGGGGGAGCAGCAGGCAGAGGGAGAGGGAGAGAGAGAAGCAGCCTCCCCCCTGAGCAGGGAGCCTGATGCGGGGGCTCGATGCAGGACCCTGGGGTCATGACCTGAGCTGAAGGCAGATGCCCAACCGACTGAGCCACCCAGGTGGCTCATCATATAGCCAAAGGTTTACTGTACACATATAATCTAAGCATTTAACAATGCCTCCCACATATTTTAACATGTTAAATTAATGAAAGACAGCCTTTGAGATTTTCCATGGGCTCTCTGGGAAATCTTGAAGTTAGTTTGAGGTGAAAAAAAAAAAACCAACAACGACAACAAAAAACTATTGAGAATTTTAAGAAAATGTCAAAAGTTTTAAATGTTTGATTAAATAGGATGACAGGTAATTATGAAATAATTATCTAGTGCAAGTCACAATAGAAGAGATACTGGGGTAAATATAGGCTGTTATATAGTTGTGAACAGAAAACTCAGTATCGTGAAGACTGGGTTTTCTTAAATAATTGGATACCTGATAAAAACAGTATAAAGCGAGTAAGTAATATGGGAAAGAAGAATCGTTGCTATCCAAAGTTTAAACAAAACAAAGACCAAAAAACCCACAAAACCACCTTTGCAATTTCTTCTTAGGAGCAGAACAATCATCTAAGAAAACTTTGTCCTTTTAACAGAGAGAAAACCAAATTCTGATTTTTGTATCTGTATATTTTTGATACTAAAATGTTTATATTCCAATATAGATTCAATCTTTATTCTTTAATCTATATTCTGTCTTTAATCTATATTCTGTCTTTAATCTATATTCCAGTCTCAGCCAGCTTCACTACACTTAAATTACTTTCCCCAGATTCCTTATCCACAAATTTTCTACAAGTTTTTTCTGTCCAGATTTTGTCCTGGGTTTTCTCCTTAATTGTGGAAAATTTAGCCAATCCTTTTACTTTCCTTATCTACTTTCCATACACAGGTGTTTCCTTTCACCCCCCAACTTTGAGAGAGAGTGGGGGGCAGGGAGAATGGGAGGGTAGAGGGAGAGAGGTTGTGGGGCAGAATCTTAAGCAGGCTCAACAAGGCAGGGCTCGATCTCACAGCCCTTAGATCATGACCTAAGCAGAAATCAAGAATCTGGTGCTTAATAACTGATTGAGCCACCCAGATCCCCCCACCCTTATTATTTCTAAGAAGCTTTTGTCACTACACATTGATTAAAATTTGTCACCTTCACGATCCTTCATTCCTAGTGAAAACAGAGAAGTAAACAATTGTAGACTCCTAAACTAGGAGTCCGTGGATTGGCAGATTTATAGACACATTTTCATGGTTCCCAAAAGCATATTCTTCCTCTCAGTAAATTTTCCAACCTAGCACAAAATGTGTTTACCGATAGAGCCAAATGTCTTTATTTCCTCTATAAAAGGAAGGCAAAAGTGGTAAACCTTTGTTCAGTAATTAATGTTTGTTTGTTTGTTTGTTTTAAGGATTTGAGGGGCACCTGGATGGCTCAAGTCATGAGCCCAGGCTGCTGGGATCAAGCCCCACATCAGGCTCCCTGGTCAGCGGGAAGCCTGCTTCTCCCTCTCCCACTCCGTCTGCTTGTGTTTCCTCGCTGGCTGGCTGTCTCTCTGTCAAATAAATAAATAAAATCTTAAAAAGCATTTAGTTGAGAGCGAGCGAGCACATGCAGAGGCTGGGGCTGGGGTTGAGGAGGAAGGAGAGAGAACATATCAAGCAGCCTCCCGCTGAATGGGGATCCCCCACTTGGGGCTCGATCCCATGACCCTGAAATCACGACCTGAGCTGAAACCAAAAGTCAGATGCTTAACTGACTGAGCCACCCAGGTCCCCCAGTGTTTCAGTATTCTTATTTGGACACTGATCTAGATATTCCATGAATATCCATTGTTTATCTCAGTATAACTTTAAGGTTTCAAGTTACCAAAAATATTTTGAAAACTATTTTTAAGTAGACATACCAAAAAGCATAATTGTTGGTGAAAAGTTCATTTATAAACTTTAATTTACATCTATTTAATTCACTTGTTCTTAACAATTTAGGCTGGTTGTGAAAATTTCACGATATTAAACTGCTAACCACCATCCTACCTTTCTTGCTGACAAATTCTGTAACAGAGACATGAGCTTATTTGATTTTTAGTAAACTAAGGTAGAATAAAAGTTTTATGTTCACATTATATTTAATGTTAATAACTCTAAAGACATGCCTGTTTTAATTAAACCAACAAACTTAAACTAGATTTTATTTACTTAAGATTATCCTAGATCACATGAGCTCGAATAACATTTTGGTTAGTTTCTGTGTTCTGAGAATATACCTGATTTATGTAATACTTGTCCTTAAGCCAAATAGAGCTCCGTACAAATTAATTTGGGCAACATCATCTGGAGCTAAAAAAAAAAAAAAAAAATCACATTTATAAGGTATATACACTGACATGCCTAACCCTGCAGACACTGGTCGGAGCTTTAAGATTTCAGCTCTAAGATAGTTATAATAGTGCAGAACTCACTAGTTTATGAAAGAACAGTTGGATACAAATTTTGTGTTAGGCAAAATAGAATAAATTAAGGTTACCGGCTCACATGGCTTCTACTTTCCACTAATATTTGTAGAGAAGAATTTAAAGATCTTTTTCCCCCGATGAGAATTACACAGAGCAGACCAGGTAGAATTCTTCCATCTCAGAAGACGGAGAGAAAGAACGCAACTCTGCCAAGAAGGACTTTTGTTCTCAAAGCCTTCTGAGATGAACGGGGTGGGGGGCGTTTTGGGGGTTCGTAAAGATGGCAGGAAGAGCTTTAGATGGTTTTAGAACCACGTTTCTATTCTTGTGGAGACTCATTTTGTAAGACAAACAGTTGTTTTTGTTTATTTACTGTTAAAACTTTGTTTTTGGTAATCTCTACACCCGTTGTGGAGCTTTAGCCCATGACCCTGACTGAGCCAGCTGGGCACCCCAAGTATAGTTGTTTTTACCTCTCAAAGAACTGGGTTGCAACCTGAAGATGCCAAGAGGCTGACCCAGCCATCCAAGTCCATCATCTTCAGTTTGCTGCTTTTCTATCATGGAGAGATCTTCAACTAAGATGGAAATCAGAACATTCCTACATTCTAGATTTCAGGCTGTGTGTCTTTGCAATGTTTTAGTAAATCCTTCCACAAAGACTTCAGAATCTTGTTCTTTCCTTTAGGACACAGAGGAATTTTTTTAGGACTTCTCCCCAAAACTAAAATAAAACTATCAGGCTCTGAATATCAATGTCCAGTTTGGCCAAATTCTGGCTGTTGAACTAATTAAAAAAAAAAAAATCTTTCATCTAGCTTATTGGGTTTCAGCTGAGACTAATGGTAAATATTCTTGTCCGTACTGAGCAACCCCGTGGACACGAGGTGTCCCCAAAGAAGGTGCAAAAGATACTATCATCTGATTATCCAGAGCCACTCAAGATACTCAAAGAGCCAAGTCCCTGAGAGCCTGCGACAGTTGTCTGGAAGGGAGAGTGCAATCCACATTTCTATCTGGCCATATTCTGGGGTCCCCAGCCTGGCAGCTGACAAGCCAAGTTCTGTGGACACCAAATGAGACCAACAATAAAGCAATATAACTGCACAGGAGAGAAAGGACCGACACCCAGGGGTAACCGGAAACAAGTTCCAAGTTCTAATTCAAAGCTCTAATCCGTAACAAAGGCTTTTTGTCCGCCATTCTGAATGTAGAGAGGAAGGGACAAGGTCACACCATGGCCTCCTCCGTTGACCAAGCACCACAGAGGTATGGAAGAGCTGACCCTGGTAAAATTCTCACAGTTGGCGGGCTCTTGCCAGTTTTCCCAGGAGCCCATCTGCAGGTCCCAGAGTGGGAGGGGTGACCCAGTAGGTCTCTTCCGGGTCCCCAGAAGCCGTAGAGGAGGAAGAACAAAAAAAATTTTCCCTCTTACTTTTAATAGGGAGCTGATGGCTAGGACCCATTTTTCTCTAGGCATCTCATAAATGGATAAGCTTATTAGGTTTAAAGTTGTCTACCGTAGGGATGCCTGGGTGGTTCTGTTGGTTGAGTGTCTGCCTTCGCTAATGATCTCAGGGTCCTCAGATTGAGCCCCACATCGGCTGGGCTCTCTGCTCAGCGGAGAGCCTGCTTCTCTCTCTGCCTGCCGCTCTGCCAGCTTGTGCGCATGCTCTGTCAGATAAATCTTGGAAAAAAAAAAAAGTCCACTGTAGCCACTGTACTCGAGATTATTATGCTTGGTAAGGTAAACCTGCTTGTTCAGCCTTGTAATAAAATTTGAAATCTGAGGCCTCACGCTGGACCCAGTCCAGCTAGCTTAGATCTAGTCTGACCCCAGACCCAGTCTGGTTTCTACCTTGGGCCCAATCCAGTTTTCAGGTTGGACCCAGTTAAATCTGGACTCATTCTGGTTTTTCAGTCAGGCTCAGTCTGGGGAAATCGTGCTCAAATCAAGTCTCAAGGCTCCTGATACAAAAGCTGCAAGGCTTTCTCCAAGAAGGAGTGAGCCACCGCCTCCAACGGCCACAGCACCGCAAGCAAAGCTCTAGGGGGCTCGGTGGGCGCCTGTGCCTCGTGGCTCACTGGTCCTGCACGCTGCCGGGTGTCTCTGTCTGAGCATGTTACAAATTTTAAGTTTGAGCAAAGATGGATTCGAAACAGGCAATATCTCATCCAGCAGTTAGAAAGGAGTTCAAGGAGCGGTACAAAATGAAAGGATTGTAGGCAGAAGGGAGCAGGGGCAGAGAAGTTAGAACTGGCAAAAAGCAGGTTGGTTACTGCGGAGCTGCTTTCATCAAGGGGATGGCCTGGGTCGCTTACCTCCCAGTGCTGGTCAGGCAGTTCCTGACTGGACTGGTTTCAAATCCATTTCCTGGAGAGCTGAAACTAAGCTGAGTCTTCGTTTGGTGACAGGGTATTAGCGTAAGTGACTCCATTTTGGGCCTGTTGTCTTGTTTTTAACAACAGGGGCCTGAGGCTCGAAGCCATGGCATGGCACACAGCTGGCTATTGGCCTCTCCTGTCACCAGGCCTCCCTGACACTGAGAGGGACTGAAGTGGCCTCTGCGGGCACCCTGGGCCAGTTCGGCCAGGCTCAGAATAGATTCTCTGGAGAGCCCAGCCCCAACAAAAGGCAAGAAACTGCTGAAAATCCCAGCTGCACTTAGAGAAAAGAAAGCAAGAGCCACCTCTTCGGGAGGATGTCTGTAGTCTTCGGATCAAGGTCGCACCCAAAATTCTCGGGGTTTCTCACCTAGGGATCAAAGCATCGCTCATTCAGTGCTAGTAAGGTGGTCTCGATGACCTCTGCTGTCTGTCTTCCCAAGCAGGGAGCAGCAGTAAGGAAGGGAAGGTTCTCTGGAAGGAGATATGAACTCGGCCCTGGCAGCTGCGGCGCCTGGGCCCCTGCAGCTCGGGCGCAGTGGAGGGCGACACCTCTGGGCGGGCGGAGTCCCCGGAGGGCTGGTGGCGCCATACTCCTCTCTGGCCTTGTCTTTGGCTTAGGCTGACCTTACATGGGGTTGCCATGTACAGACTTCTGGTTACACTTTCACTTCAGATCAACAGTGACAAATATTTGAGTAAGGGTGACCTAGCTCTCCTCCCCTGAATTTTTAGTTTCTGGCTGGCCACCCCACCTTAGCATCAAGGCTGATCCTACCTCTGCAGAAGGTTCCAGCGATGCTAAGTGCTGCGCAGTCGAGAGCTCCTACTACTTGAGGGAAAGAGAAGAGACCACAGGGTAATTGAACGCAGGAGAAAAGGCATGAAAGCTGTCAAGTAGGTGGAGCTGGGGAGGGAGGGCTGGACTGAGGATTGACCAGGTTTGGCACTTTGCCTCTGATGTGGAGACCGTGGGGACACTCGCCGAGTGGGCGCGCAGGCCGGTATGGACCCCAGCGGGCAGCATGGCATTTGTGTACAGAAGGAGGCAGCTCTCGGATGGGAGATGATGGTCGAGCCAAACGGAACATTCTGGACAGCTGGAGGATGCAGGCCGCCCCCACTCCAAATCCCATGAGCCTGTACCTGGCTGACCCTCGCTCTTCCCTTCTGCCGTGGGAGGGCTGGTGCTGCCACCACAGCCACTGTGGCCATGGCCACCTGTCCTGACGGCCGGTCACCACGTGGGTGCCGCCACCACATGCCTTAAAGCAACGGTTGGCAACTGAGAAAACAAAATACAGATATTAAACACTTCATCTTTTTGATTACTGTGCCACTGCAGTTAAGATATCAAAATTGCAGTGAGAGTATTAATCTGGAAAAAATAAGATCCCACAGGAACAGCTTCTTCTAGGATCTTAGTATTTAAAAACGTCACCTGAATTGGCGTTCCGGATTAGGAGTTTCGGATTGGAATCTCTCCTTTAACAAGATTGCAGGTGAATGAGATGTCTGTGAACATTTGAGGGGCAGCATTCGGAACGAGCCACATTTTGCTAGCAATATTTAAGAGCCAAAACAACTACAAAAGCCCCCAGAAAAAACTCAGAATTAATGGCCATCCAGAACAAGTCAGGTGGCCGGCAGCACATAGCCCACCATACAGCACTATTCTTCCTCTGTGGGAGCCACGGAGAACTTTCTCGGGGACTGGGGGGACCCGCCATGAGGGCACACCCCCGCTGTAGCAGACCGGAAGTTAGATGGCATTGGGGTGGCCTCTGGGGAGCTGAGGCTCTGTCCACACCCCCCACCCCCCATCAGTGACCGCCTAGGCGATGTTCCCCAGGCAAATTCATCTCCTCCAATATTTCTGTTCCCAAACTTCCATACTGAGTGCTGGGCTGCCAGTGAACTCTAGGCTAGGACAGCTCACAGGGACAGGACCAGGCCAGGGACAGGACCAGGCAGCAGGATACCACTGCTCACAGCTTCCTCCCGGCACATCTAGAAACACGACCCCCATGCTGCCTCAGCTCCAGTTAGTAACAACTGTAGGTATCAATTAACACTGGAGATAGCCGGGCAGAATGAGTTCTAGGATGAAATCTCCCGACTAGAAACCCAAAGTACCAAATCTTGCCGAATTTCTTTTGGCAAACCTTGACTTAAATCAGATTTGGTGGAAGTTAACCTCCAACAGGGGCGCCTGGGTGGCTCAGTGGGTTAAAGCCTCTGCCTTTGGCTCGGGTCATGATCCCAGGGTCCTGGAATGAGCCCTACATTGGGCTCTCTGCTCAGCAGGGAGCCTACTTCCCTCCCCCTCTCTGCCTGCCTCTCTGCCTACTTGTGATCTGTCAAATAAATAAATAAAACCTTAAAAAAGAAAAAACAACAGAAATTAACCTAGAAGAGCAATGTCTGATGCCGCATAGGGTGCAATCTGATCATAGCATGCGACACTTGCTGTCCAGTTTTCTAGGAAAAGAACCTGCCCCGCTCTTTGTAACCTTCTCCACCTAGCATGAGAGTTTTGAAAGGCTGAATACAGAAGCACAGAGTCTTGCTTACTCACATTTATTTCCAGACTCAACTTTTTTTCTTCTGGTTTGAGTCACAAGATTATTCACTGTGGAGAGAGCGTTTGCTTGGTTTCGGGTTGCCGGGAGCTTCCTTCTCTTCCACCCATCACTCATCCCCGCGGTCTCCTGGAGTCTTGCACAGAACACGACCGAACAAGGAGATCATCGCATGTGTCCCGGAGCCTGAGCTTTTTCCTATAGATGGTCCGTTTCAAACCCTGCCGCCCCCGCTCACAGTCCCGCCTCCCTGGAGATGCATCTGTGAGGAAGCACTGCTCCCCGCTGCTCCCCAAGTACACCACGCCTGGTGTGTCAGACATCTACGCTCTCGACGCTGCAGTGGGCGGATGGTCCACACGCCTCCTTCAGCGAATTCAGCTTCCAGCCTGCCAGGAAACAGACTCCCCCGATGCAAAGTGGGGCCCGGACTGACCAGGTGTGAGAAGAATCAGTAACACACTGGGCACCCACCTTCCGGCCCCGCAAACTAACAATCGGCGTGCCAACAGCCTGGATGGCTCTGAGGGCATGTGCGTGGTAGTCGGGAGATCAGCACTTGCCAATTCAGCTGGATAGTTCCAGAAAAACTAGTGGTCTGGCATCACAGAACTACCTCCAAGACTTAAGGGCAAAGATCACAGCCGAAAGGTGCCCCCACGCCCAGCCACTCCACTAAGCAAGTAGGAGGTCTGGTGGCCTGGGGGCTGGGTAAAGGGACACTGAAAACTCACAAAAGCTGGCAAAGAGATTTGTCTCAGACAAGGCGAGGAGCAGCCGAGATCCTTTAGAACAGCGCAACTCCAAGCCAGGCAGGCTGCTGGGGCAGAGGTGAGGGCAGAAGGCCGAATGCCCGGCCATGACCACTTGGGGAAGGAGCTCTAGCTTTGGAAAAAAGATAGTTTTCCTCTTCACCTTCGTCGACCTCACTCAGAAGTCCCCAAATCACAGAATATCTTCTAAGATCAGCTACCCCATATTAAATACCTGAATTACCATTTTACTCATTTTCTGATTATGAAATCAGCTTGCGTCCTAACTGGTTTGGCTCCTGGAGTTGGTCTAAGAACTGCTGAATCTTCAGTGTCCCTCCTTTTCTCCCTTAGACGATCCTGTCGCACGCAGGCACCCACTGGCCCCTGCCAGCCTGGTGGCCCTGGAGGCCCGACCAGCCCCAGTCCAGCCAGCCCTCTGCGCGGACTACCCAGCCTAGAATCCAAGCGGCGCCACTCCCACCCTGCCCCTCCCTGTGACAATCTGGGTCTGCTTTCCCCGGGCGGAGCTGGGAACAGTGCCACCGGGAGCCCGGGAGGGCCCCTCGGTTGCAGCGGCGGGTGCTCCCAGCCCCCCAAGGCAGGGCTCAGTGGCGGAGCCTTTTTAAGCAGACCCTACATTCAAATTCTTTATCTCCAAGTCGAGGGCTGTGGCCCCTGCTCCCAAGGACGCGCAGCCGCATGGACATGAAGCATGTAAGTACACATCCTGTAGCTGAAACCCCGGGAACCCCGGGGCGTGGCGGGAACCATCAGAACGTGGTTGAGTAGCGCCTGCGCCTCTGCGGGGAGGCCCCAGTAGCCCATTCGGCTCTTGGCCCCACCTCATGCAGACGCAGACCACCAGGTCCTTGTGGCTTCCTCTGGCCCGGGGTCTTCCCTTCGCACGGTTATGGGGAGACAGGAAGGGACCGAGCCCTTCTTGGTAGCAGTACCTACAGAAAGCTGCCTCAGTCTCCCCAGTCTGCACCCCAAGCCTCGTGGGGCCCAGTCCTGCTCCTGCAGCTCTGCCAGCCGAGTCATGAGTCATGGAAACCAGAGCTCACAGGGGTGCCGCGGGCAATGAGCATGGAGCAGGTCTTCAAGGTACAGCCGGACCAAGGGCTCCTATGTCGCAGCAGCCAGCCACCCCCGACCGGCTCCAGTGGGCACACACCCTACATGTCCACAACGGAACCTAGCCCTGGGTGGCACGTGCTGATGGCAAAGAAATTACTGAACTAATTAAAAGACAAATATTTTAATCTAGTTTTCCCACTTCATACTAAATCATTAATACAGGTCACAAACTGCATTTCTGCAGACATCTAGAAAACAACCAGAAGTGTGTATATATCTCTCTCTATAGATCTTATTAATAAATTTTATTCGGACAAGAGAACTTGTGCCACAACAGTTTAAACAGCATGATTAAAGACCGCAGCACTCCCGAGAGTGGTCACAGGTATGTACAGTGTGGGAAGGAAAGCTGCACCTCAGAGCCGATCATGATCAAGTTAAAAACACCTCACATACAGCACACGTGCCAATAAACTCCTTCAGGTCATGACCAGCATGAAGAAAATCAGGACACAGATTTCAGCCAATGTTCTGTAAATGTGCACAGCAATATGCTGCATTTAAGAATTAAAATCAGATTCTACTGTAGTGTTAGCATCAAGCCCTTAGGAGAACCCCCCTCCCCATCTCCTTTTGCATTTACACACGCCAAAAACTATTCACACTTAGGGTGGGGCTGGGCAGCTGGCCACAGAACCAACAGGTCCTTGCCTGCGTGGGGACAGTGCGGGCTAATACTGAAGGTCTCTTTACATCCTGGCTCACAGCCGCCTTCTGGCTGCCACTCCATCTATCTGTCGTTAAAGAAAACCAGGAGAAAGCAATGCAGGTCTCTGGGAATCTCCTCCCTTCCAGAAGGAAAATGCTCTGCCAATTCAAGTTTCATTCAGGAAGACGGAAGGATTTAAGGCTTCGGTGACAATTATAATCCTCTGAGAAATTATTTTCCCTTATAGTCAAGATAAGATAATAGTGTTTACTGTACTTTCTCTTGACTCTTAAAATCCCTGGTATCAGTGTAGGCAACTTGCACCTGCAATGGAGTCTGCGCGAGAGGAAGGTGTCTCCTCCTCCCGAAGGCTGTCCCAGATGACTCTCGTGGAGCACTTGTCAGCCCCTGGCTCCCGAGGAAGCAGAAGGACAATGAGGTTCCAGCGCTCTAGTAGGTCGAGGAAGCTGTGCTCATGGCATCGTCCGAGACTTTGGTGCTGGCGGGGTGGGTGCTTGCAAAATACTTGACGTCACTGTCCCGATCCATCTGAAGAGCCATGATGGTCTGTTCCACGGCTTCCTGATGACAGCTGGCAGAGGTTAAGAAATATTCTGGAGACACAAAGTGCAGATTACATATAAAATTAGTTTAATAATTCATAGTTTTAGCAGGTGTAAGTATACTAAGATCTTAGTCACAAAGTGTAAACACAAGCTATGTTGAATTATAAACAGTAATCCAGATTTGTGTAATACAAAAACATCCCCAAACATGAGAGAATTTGAAGATTTATCTTGATTATTTCTAGAACAGACCAAATGGCAGCGAAGCTGACACAATAAAACTTTTACTTGGGATTAGCTATTAATTTACTCAGTAAAAATGCCCCAAATACCAATCACACACACGAGTGAAAACCAGTCTTCTCTAGCCATTTCCTTATAATTGCTATTAAAACGATAAATGAATTCTAAAGGAGAAAAAAGCAGTATTCATTTACCCATATTCTTAGACATCTACTGCAAACCTTTCTGTGCTGCACTCACGAGTTTATGCATTAAATGGTATTTATTAGGCATTTTGGGGGGAGGACAATAAATGAAACGAGCTAAATCTCGAGCAGCTTATTAGGATGTGCAGCAAAGCAAATCCTCAGGGGCGCCTGTCTTCTGCCTAAGGAATGAAGAGGAGGAGGAAACACAAACATGCCTCCCGGCCTCGAACAGCAGTAACACCTGTCACATGGGGCTGACCGAAGGCAAGAGTTTTTCCTCCTGTCTTAGAGCGACTATCCAATCTCTCAAACTAAGTCTGCAATTATAAAAGAAATGCTCTGGGGCGGGAAGGTGAACAAGTCCCTGTCCTCCAACCTGTGTCCCCTCTCAGGGGAGAGGACAAATCTATCAGATTACATCTGCAGACATACAATACTTCTCCCTCCGTGGAGTCCCCACGCATGCTCTCCGCCACACTCAATTTTCCTAACGAGACACCCACCTTTCTCCAGCAGAGTCTGTCTTAGTGTCTTGGCGAGCAGCACTCGAACGTTGGGAACCCTGTCATTCGCCAAGGTCAGCAGATGCGGCATCAGATGCACAGCGAACTGCTCCATGGGAAGGCAGTCGTCCTCAATGACGGTCTAGGAAAGACAAACAGCAGCTTCACATCTGCCCGTTAATCCACCAAACCAGAATACTGGCGAATGTTAGTGCTGAGAGATGACTGAAGTGCTCCAGATTTTAGTTACTTCTTTTTAAACCAATATTCCAGGCCCTTGGGAACTCAAAGCTAAGAGGACATAATTTTAAGTCCCCACAGATAGTTTTTTAACAGTTCCACTGATTCCTGGAGTGTACGCAGTCACCCGCATTTACCGGCCCGTGCCGTGGACCCCGGGCACCCCCTAGTGGACGGCTGTGCGATGGCAGACGCCGACTCTAGGGAGACTCTAGGGAACCGGTGAACCTGGGAAGAGCCAGAGGCAAAACTCTGGTCCTTAAAGGTGAGAAACAGGGTGTCGAGAGGCAAAGAGTGAAAGTTTCAGATAGAAAAATGGGTCACAAATGGGTAAGTCTTCACGTACCTGGCAGACAAAGACAAAGGCTTGCCGACCAGACCACTTGGGACATCTACCAAAGTTCTCCACAAGCTCATTGATGAGGTCCACTCCGAACGTGGGGGGCGTGGCCATGTGCAGCTTCTTCACCATCTCGCTGACCTACAAGACGCAGCACAGAGATATAAGGAATAGCTTCTGCTCTAGGAGCTTACTGAACAGTGTGCTGCTCAAAAACTGTAAAAATTGTAACACATACCAACTTGTAGGAAATCCAACGAACAGAAGAAACTTTATCTGCACATAGATTCAGAGCAATGGGACGTAAATAGTCATAAACATCTCTGGGACTATATAATTCTAGAAGTAAAATCAGCTGTCTATAAAAATGAATTATAAAAATAAAATATAATTAAAATTTTAAAATAAATGAAAAAAGGTTAATCATCTGAGTAATTTGTAATTCTGGATACTATTTGTAAGATGAACACATGCAAAGACTGGAAATTAAGGGTCTCTCATGCATAGCTGTCTCTAATCTGTACGTATCTAGAAACGCATTTAAACACTATGCAAGTTCAAGAAGTCTCTCCTCCACTCAAACGTAAGGAAAACAAATGCTGCAGAACTGTCTACAGGAACTGAGACAGAGCAATGCATTTCCTATTCAACTGGGACACGAACACATTTTTTCCACAGTAACTGTTCAGAATGCTAAGAAACTTCCATCTACAAATCAGTTTCCAGACAAGACGTTCCAGCAGTATCAGGTAACCTGATGTCTATTTGTCAAGGCTCTGAGCAGCTTCTAAGGGAATGATACATTTACTAGGGATAACAGAAGTGAAGAGGTTGCCTGGAGACTGTTCCTTTTACAACCGGGGACATGTGAAGACTGACAGTGTACACCAGGCTACTCTGAGTAGACACAACAATGCCCTTGAAAAAATACCTCCGATAGGAATGAGATTTTTGCTTTTCAGATTTTACATTTAAGACTATTTATATGCATAATCAGGAGAGAGTAAATTATAAGCATGAATATATGTAATACAGCAATGACCAATGTGTCTGTTTATGTACACACACACACACACACAATACTCAGAGATGAGAAGCACGCTTATTGACTCCATTTTCTGACACTGCAAACTTTCTTGCTGGCCTCCCCGCGGTGTATACCACATGAGAAAATCTGGGGTCAGGAAAGCAAACTGGAGAGGGGCCGCTCAGCAGGCAGGATTTGAGGGACACATGCTGGGGGACAGGCGTAAAGCCCCATGCACTCTGGGGCCCTTCTCTTTACCGAGACTGAGCCTTATAGCAGCAAAGCCCACCCACCCATGGACACAGGCGAACATGCTGTGGCTGGTGGCAGAGGAAAAGAACTCTCTCCCACAGAGGAGGGCAGCCAACCTTCTTAAGCGAAGACCCTACACTGATAACTACACAAGTCTCCTCCTGCTGGGGCGGGGGGCAGGAACCTCTGCCCACCACAGACCGCAGATTCAAAGCAGAGACTGGATGCTACAGGGGAGAGGGTAAGTCTCTGAGAAAGCCCAGGGACCCAGGGCTTCCCAGAGACTGAGGTTGAACCAAAATAACAGAGATTCTCCCCTTTCCCAGCACAAGCCTACCATGTCTTACCAACAGTCTCCAGCTAGGGGAGGAGAAGAGACACCCCAGTTACCAAGGGTTCGTGCCAGCTGCAAGCCAAGGGTGGGACACTAACACATCAGAAGGCGCCCTGGGACCCCAGCTCCCACCCTCAGCAAAGGCCACTGGCAGGCCATGGTGAAAAGCAGCAAAGCTTACCGGGCACTGAGAGCAGTCACAGCAACAACAAAGCCCAAACCCAGCTTGCTCCTAATTAGACAGACCCAACCCTCCACCCTAATGGCAGAAGAGAGGTGCCTACATTTAGTCAGAAACCCAGCAAGCCAGGACTCAGTGAACGAAGAAAACAACAACAAAAAACCACCAAGACTATCAGTCCCAATCTAAACCCAGCAAAGACATATTTTAAAAATGCTAAGTGAGGTCTGGAATCCAGAATACAGAGAAAAACACAACTCAACCCAATTTAAGACAAACACCCACTTAAAAAATGGGCATCGGACTTGCACAGGCATTTCTCCGGATTATATGCAAATGGTCAACAAGCATATGAAAAGGTGTTAACCACCACCAGTCATTAAGGAAATGCAAATCAGTATCACAAAAAAACACTGCTTCACAACCACTAGAATGATGGCTATAATTTGGTAAAAATAAAGGAAAACACCAAGTGTAGGGGAGGATGTGGTGAAACTGGAATCCTTGTGCACTGCTTGTGGGAATGCAAAACGGGACAACTGCTGTGGAAAATATTTTGATGCTTCCTCAACAAATTAAACAGAGTTATCCAATAACCCAGCAAATCCACCACAAAATAACTGAAGATAGGTGTTCAAAGAAAAATCTGTACATGAATGTTCATAGCAGCAACAGTCACAGCAATAAAATATGTAGAAACAACCAAACATGCATCGATGGATGAATGAATCTTGAGAAGTGGTATACGACAGAGTATTATTCAGTTACAAAAATAAAGTTCTGACACATGCTACAGCATGAATGAATCTTGAAAACATTATGCTAAGTGAAGAAGTCAGACACAAAAGGCCACATGTCATAAAATTCCACTTTTATGTTCAGAATAGGCAAATCCGGAGAGTAGGTTAACAGTTGCTAGAAGGTGAGGGCACAGAAGGATGAGGAATGACTGTGGAAAGGCATGGTATTCCTTTGGGGGATTGGAATGTTCTAGAACTAGACAATGGAAATGGTTGCACAACACTACGGGTATACTAAATTTCCACCAATGGCAATTTTGGTTATGTGTATCTTACCAGAGTAAGAAAAAAAGGCAAAATAGGTAAAAAACAAAAAAAAACTAAAACAAAAAGCCCTGAATATATTCACTGCTAGCAAGACCTGCACTTCAAGCAATGTTTTATAGTACACCAGACAGAAACTTGTATCTACACAAAGTGATGAACAAATAGCAAAAAGGTGAAGATGAACTAAGTAAATACCCCTCCGAAACATAGTCCAGTAAATTTTGAGAACTTACTCAGCCAGTTCAGCTCGAAAGCGCCAATTTCTACTATTATCTGTCACCAAAAACTCCTGAAGCTGATAAAGATATTCTCTTCTTTTGTCAATATGAAGAAGCTGAAGTGACAAAATAAAAAATATTTGCTAAGATATAGGTATTATTACTTTTACTAGACTGCTTGACAACAACTATAATATAGTTAATTCTTCTGAGAACATATGTAGTAGGTACATCTAATTGTTTTAAAAATTGACATTAAGATCATTTTCTCTGATAATCCCATTCACCATTAAGAGTCTGATCTTTTTTGGAAATATTTGTTCCCTGAGCCATGCATGATCTCCTCTGAACCCTACAGTGCCTTGGTCACAGACATATGGTAGGACTGACCCACTGTATTCCTAGGGCACCCTTGTTACCGTGAACTCTGTGAGGACAGTCATGTGCTCTCACTCACATGAGTGAGCCCAGTGCCTGGCACCGTGATAGCACGTGGCAGGTACTCAATAAATATTTGCTGAGTGAAAGAAAATTTATCCCAATAATTGCTCTACGGCCATTTTAAAGTAGGTTTCTGGTTGCTAAGGGGGAAAACCCTTAAATTTGATATATACAGAAGCAAACAAACTTAACTTTGTATTGAACAGTTAAGAATCACGCAGAAATAAAAGCACTGAGAGTACAGGTTCATAGGGTATGTTCCAAGAACAAGGTACTTTAGGAAATCTTGGACTTTTTTTGGTTAACTTGATGTTGGACATAATATCGGTGGAGTAATTCTGAACTACCTGACGTATACTGTGGAACAGACTAAACGACTGAGTATGTTCATGTTAAGAACAGAGTTTTTACCATGAAAGAAAAGGAAAAACACAAAGTGTTTTTGTGAAAAAGGAAAGGAAATGGTGTGGGACTGGAAGAGGAGTTATCAATATGAACTCAGTAATTAAAAAAAAAAAACAAAAAAAAAAACCCAAACCAAAAACCACTCCTAGGTCCTGTTCCTACAGAGAGGAAATGACCCCCAGGGAGCAGCGTGCACATCGGCCTGGGTCGCAGTTCTAACTCCCGCACTCCGCTGGAAAACCCAGGCTCCTTGGAGAAACAGCGGACTCGGGGCTGGGGCACAGAAAGGAGAAGGTGGGCCCGGAAGCAAGGATGTGCTTAACGTGAGGGGACAGATCAGAGGGGCACGGGAGGCAGCTTTCGGGGGCTCCTGTTAGCCAAACTCATGTTCAGAACCAAGGACAGAAATGGATTACTCTGAATAGGAAAAATTCCAGAGTTCACACCTAACACAAAAAAAAAACTTCCAAGGAGGGGGAGGGAGAGAAGGAAAAGATGAATTTTACATGAGAATGCCAACTAATAAATGGAGAAGGAATTATAAAAATAGAAAATTGGCATTTTACAACCAGCACAGTAACGACTGATTGAGGTGAGACCCGTGTATAGATGCACGGATCAAAGCTCTGGGTGACAGACTAGGGGTGGGGGGGAAGTGTTTGCAGTTTGAAGGTCTCCCCCCGACTCCAAGTGATGACTAATCAGGGAGGTGACAGGTGGTTTTACAGTGGAGGGAGTGGGCCCACACCACCACAGTCGCCTGTCCAGAGTCAGCATCGCCTGTGAGGCAGTGATCGTGCCCTACCCCCACGGGACATGCGGACAGGTCACGTGCCAGCCCGCCAAAGCCGCGGAACCGACTCTCAATGCCTAACACGTGTAGACTGATGGCCATCTGCAACACAAGCAGCTCAGCCTCTTCAAAGATGCTTGTGACATTAAAGACACAAGTCAGGAAACTGTTCTGGAGTTAAGAGGGCTAAAGAGACTATATTTAAATTCAATAAGCAATTCCTGATTGGATTCTGAATTGGGGGTGGTGGCAGGGCTGAGAAATTTCAGTATGATCTGTATAAAACAATACAGTGTCAAACACAGTACCAATGTTTTTTGAAAGTAGGATTATATCACTTCTGTACCTCCAAACTTCAAACTATAAGAGCCAACTTCAAGGTTATAGTTTAAGGAACAACAATATTCCAGGACTAACAAGTTGTAAGATCACAGGTGTTTACCTCCAAGACCAGAGATCCATACCGACTCCTAAAATATGGACTTTTAAAACATCACATAGCGCCTCCGAACTTAATGTTCATGGAATTTTTGTACATATATTTAATTCAATAATTTTGAAAAGTGCTTGTAATCATGATCTAACAGTGTTTAAAAATGAAATTTAGTGTAATGACTTTAAAATTAAAAATTAAGGTGCCTCCTTAGTGCAGTAGGCAGCGCGTCAGTCTCATAAAATTAAAAATTGAAAGGACACCAGCTAAAGTGATCAGAATGGGACTACCTCATTTTTTTTTTTTTAATTTTAAAACTTTTTTTTTTTTTTAAGAATTTATTTGACAGAGAGAGAGAAATCACAAGTAGGCAGAGAGGCAGGCAGAGAGAGAGAGAGGGAAGCAGGCTCCCCACTGAGCAGAGAGCCCGATGATGTGGGGCTCGATCCCAGGACCCTGGGATCATGACCTGAGCTGAAGGCAGAGGCTTAACCCACTGAGCCACCCCAGGCGCCCCTCATTTTTTTTTTAAATCACATCTCACTATCAGCTCATGACTCTGTCTTCTTACATAGAACACATAGGGAAACTTCATCTTGGTGGATAGAGAAAACCAAAAATTCCACAGTGGAACTTTAGTCTGTTTTTATGCAGAAAAATTTTAAAAGTTACCTTCAGAAAATCATGCAAATGTTTAAGAACACCTATCCTGACTTCGTCGAGGTCTTTTAAAAATCCATTAAAGATCGGAACGAGATCTGCAGCTGTCAGTTGGTCTCCAAGAATAACTGCAAGCTCGTGGATGGAGAAGGCTAACGTTCTTCGAACTTTCCACTGCAGAGATAAAGATGACCGCATTCATAAGTGACGCACACAGTAGTGAGCACTTTACCTCTCAGCCGGCGTGTGAAGGCGAACAGATCTGGATGTTCCCAAGCTCAAACAATTAAATCGGAACAGAAGTAATGGTTAAGAACAGAAGCTCGGCTTTAAATGCCTGCTGTCTCAAAAACTGGCAGAGAAATTTCAAAGCCCTACACAGTACGTATTAATCTCCTTTCATTTACAAAGGGAAAAAAGTCTGAAATCACTACTAGCATAGTCTTTGTAGTTCTCTGAACACTGGACGCCTGAATTACAGGTGTCCCACAGGCTGGTGAGTATTGTCCTTGCTTGACTGTTCCCCTTCTGATTCTTGTACAGTCTATCTTATGGTTAAAAAAAACAATGAAATTTGTTTTTAGCGAATTGGCAATTAAAGAAATGTAAGAATGGGAAAATGTAGGAAAGTTTACATTAAAAACATTTTTTATGTTGCTTTAGTTTAAAAATTTTGTACTTTGCTACTCAGCTTAGAACACTCTACTTGCTGAGAATTTACAGCAAGAGTTTTATCCCCAATCCCAAACACTAGACCCCACTCTTGAAATAAAATGTCATACCCACATTCAAGCAGATGAAGGCAGAGATGTTCTGATGGAGGGGAGGGGAGAGGAAGGGATAGAGGCATGAAGCCCTGCCCATCTGGGGCCTTCCTAGTCACCAGGGGCCCTGAGGTGCACACCCCACAGGAATGGTGAAAAGGCCTGTGGAACGAAGACGGAAAACTGCCAGTGTGGAGGGTACTGCACTCTGCAGAGTGGGCCTTTGCAGTCCCCTACCCAGTTCCACTGGTGAAGAAGCGTGTGAACACAGGATAAATTCACTTCACCCGGACCCTGGCTAACCTCATAGGTCAGAGAAGGAACTTAAACTATGTTCTCTCAAGATTACTTTCAACTGCTACCTTGCTGAGTCAACAGCACAACTTGAAAAAATGCATTACCAACACATTTAAGGGAAAATTATTCATATCTCAGTATAAATTAGTCTAACCAGACTGTTTTCTTAATAACCAAGAGATGAATTTCACCAAATAGATCTTCTGGAAGAGGGGCAAAATTTTGGTGTATGATACAGAAAGAAAGCAGACCTAACAGGAGGGGAAGTTAAGTCAACAAGATCTAGGAAAAGAGCCACAAAATCACACGGATATCCAGGCAAGATGGCCTAGGGTCAGTATTTCACATTTTCTTTTCTTTCGGAGGGGATGGTGTTGGTAATGTGTAGGTCTCGAGGAGAGCATGCTCATGTGTGCTTGTGTACACACACACATACACATAAACACACATACATACAGCTTCCCTGGCCTTTACTGCAACGCTCACCGACCCAGGGCCCAGAGCTCAGCAGAGCTAAAACTACTACAGTTCGTTCTATCAAGGTTTTAAGAAAATAAAAGAAGCATTTATAACACTGTGCATAGAAACAATCTACACAAAACTTAAGACAGTAACACATTTGTAAGTTAAGAACTTGGGCAGGTCAGATGCAATAATTTCCAAAGGGTAGAACTTGGACCACACAAAAGCAAGCTCTCTGGTATTACTTTTGAGCTCTTCTGCACGTGACTTCCTGTAATACCAAGTATTTGCTGGAACATGAACAGAAGCCCTACGGGGCTCTGCGGGGCACGTCCACACACACTCACCTGCATGTCTGACGCCAGCGTCTCATAGGTCTCTCTCAGGCAGTGCCAGTTCTGCCTGCCCAGGGTCAGGGCCACGCCGGGAAGGCTGTATGCACAGTGCTTCGCGATCTCAGTGTCGACTGTCTGTGCACGAGACGGGTCCGTCATAGATAAATACTGATCTAACAGAGCCTGAGGCACAACATCCTGATGGAGAGAGACACACAGCCCGGACTTAGTGTAGCAGGCCAGGCATAAATTGAGTAAACTTATTTTTATTTTATTTTATTTCTATTTATTTATTTCTTTTTTTTTAAATTTTTTAAAAAATTTATTTGATAGAGATCACAAGTAGTCAGAGAGGCAGGCAGAGAGAGAGGAAGGAAAGCAGGCTCCCTGCTGAGCAGAGAGCCCGATGCGGGGATCATGACCTGAGCCGAAAGCAGAGGCTTAACCCACTGAGCCACCCAGGCGCCCTGAGTAAACTTATTTTTAAATAGATGAAGAATAACAGAGCATCTCAACGAGCAGAGAAAAACCCAGTCTCAAAGTTTCAGGGATCTACTGAGAAGAGGTAAGAAAAACATGCTAAGGAAAATATACATGTAAATAAAAGCAGCCACTCTAGAAGAAAAACAGGAAGATCTTAAAACAGAATACAGTGTAGGGGTTGATTAGAACTGATTACTGGTATTGAAAAGCTGCATCAACAGTAGGACTAGCACCTCTCAACACTGGCCAGGTTGGTCAAGTCTGACGTCATCTCGTGAATGGGACAGAACAGGGGCACTATTACCAACCTGGATTTTATAAAACCACCACCCACCTTTCAATGGAAATTGAGCGATTACCTATAAAATTTAAGAGTGAATAAATTTCTAACTATTCATATAAACATTAGGAAAAGAAGAATGTCCACACAATCTTGTTAATGTACACATTACACAGCTCTGGGAGAACATACAAAATAAACAACACTGGTTGGGGGTGCAGGGAGCGCACACGCGCATACACACATACAGAGGCAAGGTACAAACTAGTATATCCCAAATATTCCATAAGAATATTTTCCCCACATTTAAAATTTCTGAAACTGGCATGTAACTCGCCATTGATGGTGCTTTATATAGCTTTGGGACATTTTTTGTATTTTCATCTCTGAAATTGAGCTGTATCTTGTAATGCTTGGCAAATTAGGCACCGTGAAATACCTAGGTATGATAGCATGGTTCTGTCTTTGACAGACAAAAAGGGGTCCGTGTTCTTGTTTCTGAACCCATAAAATGTTTATGAAGAAACACCTGGGTGGCTCAGCTGGATAAGCGTGGGACTTGATTTTGGCTCAGGTTGTGATCTCGGGGTCATTAGATCGAGCCCCGTGGTGAGGCTCTGCTTTGGGTGAGGAATCTGCTTAAAAGTCTCTCCCCCTCTGTCCCTCCCCCTCAGAAAGGTAGGAAGGAAGGAAGGAAAGAAAGGAAGGAAGGGAGGAAGTTGTGATCCATGGTTCCTCTGAAGAATGTGATCACAGCTGTGAGAAGAGGAAGATTTCTGCTTGTATTCTACTCTATGAGTTTTCTTACCGTATTATATACTAGTATTACAAATAATCATTGATAATTTATTAATCACTAATAATTTATTAATAATAAATTAATAAAAATGCAATAAAAGAACTCATTGTAAGGAGGACCACATTTGGTGGGATATGGGTTTCGAAGAGGAATGAACAAGGCACTCACCACAGAGAGACGTGCTGTCACTTACTTGCACTTTGGATCTCCTCTCCTCATCAGGGCTAAAACTACTGTTGGTGCTCAAGTCCGAATCATTATGAATATAGCAAAGCGTAGACTCCATATTCTGTTAGGAAAAAAATACTTACGTGAAGAACTGTCTCTTCTGTAAGTGTCCTTCACTTAAACCATCTTACTAAGTTACTTACCTTTCACGACTACCCAAAGATATAAATACATACAAATTCTTCAAGCTTTTAAAAGCTTATAACCATACCCAAGACCTCGTAAGAACTGCCCCCCCAACTTGAGTCTAACTTGCATAATACATTGCTAAATGTATGCAAATGAATTCCAGAATAAACTCATGAAAATATGTAAATTGAGAAGTAATTCTGAAATGGCTCCAAGATCTAAAATTAGCTTACTTGTAAGATAGTATTATTATATCATGGAGGGTGCTTCTGGTCAGTGCTTTATAGGTCACGGGATGTCCTATGTAGTTGTTCTTCTACTGTTGGCTATTTCTAATTTCACAAATGTTATTTTTCACCAGCTCCAAAAAACTCCAAAACAAACAAAACACCTTCTAAAATGCAGAGATACCATAGCATTCAAATCTCCAGTGATGACAGGTGGCCAGGGCTTCATTCTGAAGCACAAGTATCCTTTAAGATTTCTAATTCTACCAGCTGTCACCTAACAAGAAGCAAAACAGAAATCCACTGCCACTCTAAGAGCCCTCTCCATCCCTGGTGTGTACGCCAGCATTCTTCCCTGAGTCCATCGCTTGGCTGCTCTGATCTGGGACCGACCAATCCTGGCAACCAGTGGTTCTATTCCTTCCCTGCGTTTCTCTCAACAAGGGTTAGAAATACCGATCCCACGTGATGCTGGCTGGGGGCGGGGGTGCGGCAGGAGATCGGGGTAGGATCACACAGAACAGCTCCAAGTACACAGGGAAGATGATGCTCATAACAGTACCCACCCTCACACTCCAGAGTCCAGATAATGCCACTGGCCCTCCGCAACATGGCCTCAAGTCCCGATCTTCCGCTCAGAATGCTGTGTTGCTTGCTGCAGTGAAATGGTCCCATCAGAAACAAAGCACCTCTCCAAAAAGAAAAGGGAAGAGTTAATGATTCTTGACAAAGGGCTTTGTTTCCAGTAAGACTATTTCACTGCAGTGAGCTACGTTAACACATTTAGGCTACTCCAATGGTCATGTAGACAGGATTGGGATTTACACTTCCAAGCACCGAACATGACACTAATGTCACAAAGACAGGATGTGGTGACAGTTACCTTCCCTTTATGCCAAGAGCGAGCTGAGAAAATCGGCAACAAACAGAATGCCCTCATTAGAAAGTGATCAGCTACAACTATTCCCCAACAAGACTCCGGATTGGAATGGAGCTCACTGGAGAAACGAGTGACTGAGTGCATTACCTCAACAGCATCGCGGATTAAAGGCACGGAGGCGTCGTGATTTATTTTACAGTTTGGTGGCTCGTTCACACCCAGCCCGTCCTGCACATCGCTTCTCCTTTCTGCATCACTGGCCTCCTCGCGAGCGTCCAGGCTGGAAGCGCGCAGCGCGGCGGACAGCACGTCCACTTGCGCTGTGGGCGGAACAGGGAAAGGGCATGTGAGCGGCAGAACCGGCAGCGTGCGGGCAAGTCTCTTCTCCGTTCGCACTACAGGTTATCAATGAAATGTATACTTTTTTGACCCTGCCATCAAAAAGCTGAAAAAAAAAACTACTGCGGTAAATCATTAGTCCTTCGAGAGAAAAAGGAAAAAACTAATATGCTTTCATGAGATTAAAAATGTTTATCCACTACTGTACATTATTCTGCGTTAGTATGAAAGAGAAATGCTATCTAGTTTTGGAGGTACCTCCAGTTTATTAAAAGAAGTCAAGTTCAGTGTAAGTTAACTATGTTTTGGTAGTGCAAGAATCGAACTGACAAGGCTTACTTACTAAGCTATTTAGCAGAAGAGCAGTCACACAACCCTGCCAACATAAAACAACGGTAATTACAAAGATTTTTGGTGCAGTTACATTTCAATATCTCATATCTTATTCCCGTTTATTTTATTTTCCTTTAATTCCTTTTGAAAATGAAATTAGTGGCTTAGACCCCCCCCCCCCATGTGAGCGCTGTCTTGCTTGTAGCAAACCAAAACGACAAATTACCACAAGTGATTCTTAAATCTGGCAAACACCACTACCTATGTTTGGAGTTACACCTTCTTTCTAAACGTGATCCAAACTAAAGTAAGGCATTCTTCCTTCTCCCAAACAATTGAGACATGTAGCCCCCTGCCCTCCAAAAATGCTTGTTTCAGTAACAATCCACCGGGATGCTCAAAATATAAAAACTCATCAATTTTAACTTCGAAATTAATTAGTAGAAAGATTAGAAAGTGTGTCCCCACTTCACTCAGAGATTATTTAAAAAAAAAAAAAAGCAATCCGAGGGCTCTCACTGAGCGCCTGTTATGCGGCTGTAGCATTCAGGAAACTCAAGGCCAAACACATCAGGCCCCTGGCAACAGAGACACAGGAGACACGCGTGATGAGCTTCTATTCTATTGAGGTCATTGGCTGCTTAACTAAGTAAACTGAAGGTGTTTAATCATAAAGAGTTACTCATGAAAAGTATGCACATTCTTTTGAGAATTCTAGCTGCAATTTGTACTAATCCTTTCAATCAGTTTAGGCTCCCTTCTGGAATCTTTTGAAGTTTCCAAAACAAAATCAAAACAGTCCCAAAGGAGACAGCACGATACATAAAGGTTAGAATGTTTTGTCCCACATAAAGTGCACAGGGTGTGAGAAAGAGCCCTAATGCCTTTTGTTTCCCAGGATGTAACTAATCAAAAGCCTTTCACGGAAAATGCCTTATATGAGTCATTTCTCTTGAAATGGACTACATATTTCTCTTTGTCTACTTTAAGATTTGTACATTCATAAACTTTAAATGAGTTATACTGTGAAGTTACCTTCCCCAACAAACTGATATATAAAGATAAAGACAGAGCCTAGCACTGACTCCTGAGGAAACCTAATGCTTCAACTCTCCACCCAGAGAATGAAGTAGAATCCAATGCCGGGCTAAATGCTGAAATTTCAGCAGGATACACCACAAGTTTAAGAAAACCGAATGCATGGGTCTTCAGCAAAATCTGCATTTTACTTAAAATATAGACTGAAATCCCAGGAACCAAGGCTGGTTTCATCATGGACTCGTGAAGAAACAGAGTCCCCAGTGAGTCATGCTCAGAAGTAGAGACAACCTAGAAACTTGGAATTTTATTCCTTCCCTAAAGAAGTTAGTACAGTTAAGCTAAAACTTTATAACAATCTCTCACTTTTATACAACATACTGGTGGTTGGTCACAAATTCCTAACAATTTATTGATTTCAATCAGGGAATAAGAGGATTTTTTCTGACCAAGGCTGCCAAAATGGCCCAATTCTTCTATGGGGTCTATACTGGGTAAAAATCTGCATTTGGTGAGGTTGGGCATTTTTTCCTTTTGTAGTCTATGAGTCTAGCTAGAGTAAGCCAACATGGCATCAGTAATGCTACTCAGAGTTCAACCCTGAATCAGCCTGGTGATCCCAAATGCTAGAGATTTTGAAACTGCCCTAGACAAAGCCAGAAAAACCTCAAATTCCCTAGGTAGGTATTTCAGAAAAGAAGATCACTTACACCTTCTTCATGTTTTCCTACTTCCCCCTTTGGCCCTCCATACAGGCTGTTTCTGTTCTAGGACTGAAAAAGGGCTCTCTTTCTTTGAGAAGAGCATCTCTCTAGTTGCTGGAAACACAAGTTTTTCTGACCAAAAATCCACCAAGAAAAAAACCCCATGAATGTTTTGACGAAGGGAAGAGTTAAATGAGCAAGACTGGGAAGCAAAAGGTGCCTTATAAGCAGCGGCCCCAACCCTGTCACGGCTTCCCAACAATGCCCACTAGCCGCTAGTGACGAGGGAAGGGGACAAGTGATGCAGAGGCCTGGGAGTGCCGAAACTCGACTTGAGCATATGCCCGAAAACGCCTTCTCTGGGCAGTGCGGCTTTACCACTCCACAGGCCAGTGGACAAGAAAAACTTACACACGCAACAGAACTAACTCAAAAGGTGGACATTTCCTGACACTTTGTGGCTGCCCACAATGGCAGAATTAGAAATGAGGACGTGTCCAAAATTAAGGTACAGCCCTTCAAAACACCTTCCGATACTAGGGAGAATTAAGGCATAGTTACTGAAATTTTAACACAAGTTAAACATGCCCTCAGATGGCAATGAAATAAAAAGTTCAGAAATTCTGTAGCCAGGGCCGCCTGGGTGGCTCAGTTGGTTGGGCAGCTGCCTTCGGCTCAGGTCATGATCCCAGCGTCCTGGGATCGAGTCCCATATCGGGCTCCTTGCTCCGCAGGGAGCCTGCTTCTCCATCTGACTCTGCCTTCCACTCTGTCTGCCTATGCTTGCTCTCTCTGACAAATAAATAAAATCTTTAAAAAAAAAAAAAGAAATTCTGTAGCCCAAGGAGAAAATGCCCAACACTGCCTGTCTACGTTTTACTGCAGCACCCAAGACGCACAGCGGTTTGTGTGTGAGAAGTTCGCTTCCTGGGCTCTGCGAGGCCGGGATTTTGGTCTCTTTGCTGCTGCTGTGTGTTTAGTGCTGAGAAAAAGACCTCGCACAGCAATAGGTGCTGAGTAACGCTGAGTGCATTGATGAGTCAAGGCTTATGTCCCGAGAGGGTGGTCACTATGCGCAGCAAGAACAGGGCAGCAGATGTCGATTATAGCGGGTGTAAGAGCTGAACCAGGAAGACTGGATTAAACTGCCATTCAGTACTTGTACTGAAATCACTCGCCTGTGGCCTACACATTCACAGTCCTATCTTAAGTGAAACAGGATTAGCCGCCTTCTGAAACAAAGTCGGATCCTCTAACTCGCGTGTACACACAGGTCTTTTTGAAAAGGCACGCTCTTTTAGCTTATTTGTTAAAAATGTTTTTAACATAGCTCATTCAAATATTTCAATTACCATCTGTTACGTGCTCTAACACGTAGAGATCTGGCGGGTACTGGAATGCAGTGAGCACTCCCACAACAGCCCTAAAAAGCCCAGCTAGTGATCTCTTTCTCATAAAAATGGAGCATAAGATTGATTCAAAATATGTGTTACTGAAGTCTGACAAACTGAATAAACTGACAAATAGTAGGGCTGTTAAAGCTAAAAGCTTTTTTTAAAGCTAAAACCTGTAAAGACCAATGTTTATCGAGCGTTGAGTACCCTCCGCTGTGAACAGTCTGGGTTTCAGGTGGAATTTTCCGGGTCTCCACGCGTCCCATCTGGGGTGGAGGAGACAAACGCCCCAGTAAGATTCTGATGAAGGTGCTAGGAAACGGAAACCGCAGTGCCCTCTACCTCGTCAAGCCGTCCTAGAATGCAGACTATTGGGTCACGGGGTAAACAACAGTGACAGGAGCCACACTGAAGAATGAGCAAAGAAAGCAAGGCTGTAAGGTTTTCATAAAAAATAATCTACCATGAGAGATTTAAAAAATACAATATTCTATTGGAAATAGTCCATCCCCTGTTCTTGCCCTTGCTGCAGAATATATTAAACAGCAATGATAAAAATAATTATACAAAAGGGAATGAACTAGTGATACACAGAATGACAAGGATAAATTTCAAATACATGATGCTAAGAGACAGAAATCAGACTCAAAAAAGGCTTTTATTACCTGATTCTATTTATGTTGTATTCTGGAACAGGCAAAATCACAGGGACAGAAGGCGGGTTGGTGGTTGCTAGTGGCTGGGAAGAAAGGACTGACTAAAGGTGTGTGAAGGAATGTTCTGGGGCGATGGAATGGTTCTGTATCTTGACAGTGGGGTGGTTACAACTGGCTGTGTGTCTAATCTCACACAAGTGTCCAATCAGAAAGCTGGATTCTACTGATATAAACTAAATCCCCCCCAAAAGAGGCTAAAAATAATGAAACTGACCATTTGCCAGTTAAATTAATGTTCAACAATCACGGACATGAACTTGCCCTTCACTCAAGTCATTTTTCTCCAAGTTTAAAATTGTAACAGGAAATCTTTAAAAATGACAAATTAAAGCCAATAAAGATAACTGAGAATTTAACCACCACGGATGCAATTTTCAAAGTTTAAACACAACAGATTTTGTATGTTTTTATAAGAATACTGAAGCTATCTATCATGTTATCTGCTTTAAAAACGGGCATTTCCCAACACTTAGCAAACTGACAATTTAGAAATTTTAGCTTCTGAAACTAACAAGGTAAAAAAAGGAAAATGGAAAGGAAAGGAAAGGAAAATAAAGAGAAAGAGAGAGCGAGGGAGAGAAAAAGAGGGAAAGTTATTCAGTCCACAAAGCGATAGACGATCTGAAGATTTGTAGTTATGGGAGATTTTCCAAAATCGGCTTTGTGAAATTCAGATGTCACTGGATGGTTATAGAGAGTCACAAGCAGGGCTTTACTCTTCAAAGGAAAAGACAACACCTGCATCTATCTGGTCCCGGCCCCACGGACCTTAAACCAGGTCCCAAGCCCCAGCAGGCAGAACAATGCCTCAGGTTGACTCATTTCCTACCCACTGACTTAGAACACATTTCCCCTTTGTAAGAGGGCCCTTTTTAACACAGAACAGCCTTTAAGGCCATTGTCCACCACGAAAGAATCTGGGTAATAGATGTGTAATCCCATGGAAAAAAGTCGAAACTGAGAAACCAAAATCCAAATGACCGTTATAAATGTTCATAGCTCTTAAAACATATTCCATGAACAGACAGCTCTGTCTACTGTTAATAGACCACAGTCCTTCCTTAAAATACACTGTATCTGCTATTTTATAAAAAAGTTAATAGGGCCCAGAATGAAATAGTTAAGGCAGGGTTCCAGACTAAAACTGGAAAGCACTGTTTGAACAACTGTGACGATTTCAGGGAGAGTGATCTGTAAATCAACAAATCTGTGTGTGTGCGCTCCAGTTAGCAACACAGTGATGAGCTCATCTAAACAAAACTTCCTAGGTACCAGATTAATTGTATTTATCAAGACGATGATGATGGGGAAAATAAATTTTTAAAAAGGCAATTTTTCTGGAAAAAGAGTTGGCAAATAATATTTTATATCTGCTTTAGAGTAAAGAACTTGATAGACTCTTCCATACCTTTAACGTCTGGATCATCAATGTGCGGCTCTAGGTTTTCTATCATTTCTTCAAGTTCCTTTCTGGTGGCCATAGTGATATTTGAAGAACCTGGTGCGGTGACTTCAGAGGTTTCTTCTGGTCTCTCTGGGCTGAGAGTATTCCCACAGCCCTGCTCAAGCTCTATGTCTAGATCTATTTCAGGAAGAGGAGTCCTCCAGAAATGGAAGGAGTTGTACAATTCCTGATCTAAGAGAGCTGAATCTGGTGAACTGGCGCCACCCTCTGGCCGTAATGCAGATTTGTAGTTAGCAGGTTTTTTATCATTCTCATTACTAGCTGCTTCCTGATGAGATTCTGAGGACAAAGTACAAAGTAAAGAGCTGTCCATTGGGACACTTATTTCACCTGGAGATTTCCTAGATGTTTCAGCATGATCTTCCACCATGTTTTCCAGTTTGACACTGGAATTACTAATACTGGGATCTGAAGAAACATCCTCTGGCCTGATCTGTACATCCTCTGGAACTTCTTGATCTCTGATCCTTTTATTGTTTCATTTGGGGGAAAAAAAATGAAAGTGTAAAAATAATTACTGAAAAAAACTCAATGAGAGACACTACATAAAATATTTAGACAAGTTCAATATTAAATTTACAGATTATCCATACAAATCGAGTAGTGTATATACTGGTAATGCTTCTTTTTCCATCAGCTGTTCTGTACTCAGAGATGTGAACATCTGTTAAGCATAAGTCTAGATATTTAAGCATTACACGAGTTGGAAAAAATAACATTGTAGAATCCCAGGATTCTTAAATACCAGGCTAATTTCAATAATAAACTAAAGAAAAATTGTAGGAAGGTAAATTCCTACAACGCACTTAAAAAATGGTCTGATTCTTAGGATCATGGTATTGCCACTGCTCCAATGATGTACTGAAAAGCTGAGAATTAAAACCCATTTGCTTTTATAAAAAAGAAAAGGAAAAAAACCTCTGTGCAGTATTAGAAAAGATCCTTATTTACTATCTCACAAAGTATTAAAATCCATTTTAGTGTAAATGAAGTTTTAAAAAAATTTCTTCCATACTTTCCAGCTCTACTCCCAAAAGTTTTCCAAAATAGTCATGACTTAGTTGATAAGGGCAGATGGGTACAAGCTCCTCAATTAAAGTCCACGTTTACCACCGTCCATTATCTAAACTAAAGCACTACAGTAAGTTTTAATGTTTATCTCCTATCTTTTATTTGACTCTGTTAAATTTAACAAACATGTATTGAGCACCTACTAAGAGCCACGGAACGAAGCCAGTATTGAGGATTCAAATGTGAAAAAGAAGCAGGTCTGGTCAGCGAGATTAAATTACAGGCAAACAAGAGAACCGAACACGTAAGCAAGTAGCACCACCAGACAGAGTGGAAAATACAGAAGCACACTGGGCACAGGAAGCGGGATGCAGGTGAGATGAAAAGGCCTAGAAGAAATGACAGGAGCAGTGCTTAGAAGAACCAGTAAACATTTACAGGGCTAAGGGGAAGAGCATGTATTCAAGGGAGGAAAAGCATATGCAGAGGCAAGCATGACCTAAAATATGTAACACACTCTGAAAACAGCCCTGTCTCTTATGGCTCCAAGAAGGAAACAATGTGACCAGGGTGAAGAACTTTGCCAGAGCCACCGTACTGCATACCCAACACCTCTGGAATGGATCCTATGGGCTACATGGGGTAAGGCAGGAATTAGGAGAACTGCATTTTTAGATGCGTTAATTTTTGAGAAAACATCCTGGAAGCAGGGTGGAAAATGGGGCGGAGGTGAGTAGGAAGTGGGAACCAGCAAGGACTTGGTGAATGAAGGCAGTACATCTGGGGCTATGAAGAAGTAAACGCATTCAAATGATGACCAGACCAACAGGATCTGTTTACTGATTTATCGCAGGCTGGAGATGGGAAACAACGAGAGGGATCTGGAAAGACTGCCAAATTTCTGCTAGGGTGACAGAACAAATCGCAGCAGCACCAACTGAAAGTAGAAAACACAAGAACAGTCTAACGAGAAGGCTAATGGGTTCTGGTTTGGACAGGCTGAGTGAGGTACCTGGGTTGCATTCTGGGGGAGGGGGACGTCCACAGGAAACCGGTCAGACACCAAGGACCAAGTTGAAGGTCATCAGTTCAGAAGGCCAGGTGTAGGACTTAGATGGGCGTGAGGCAAGAAAGAGGAATGGAAACATGAAAGACACAATGAGTATCAGAGTGAAGGCATTCTTTTCGGGGTGCCATAGCGAAAGAGTTGTAGGAACTGCAGGCACAGGAGACCCTATCCCTGATAAGAGCACTATCTAAGAAAGAAGAACGTGAGCTCAAGAACAGAGGTGCACAGATTCAAGGGGCCAAGACACACCTCTTTGATAAGAAACGTGAGAGGGAACTAAGGATGGATGTGTAGGTAAATTTGAGAGTGTGGGGAAAAAAATGAAAGGTGCTCCTGGAAACAGCGTGTGCCTTTACGTACACACAGCAAAAGGTACTAAAGAAGAGGCTCACCAGGACCGAGCAAACGGAAGGCGACACGAACACCCATGTCCTCTCCTAGTTAGTAGCCACCATACACATTCCCATGAAATTATCAACTGCCCTCTGATTGCACTTTATCTCAGGGTAATGTTCACATTATTTTCAAAAATATGTTTTTTTAAAAACACATGATTATTTTAATGAAACTTGAAAAAATTATAGAAAAAATATGTAAGAAGTCATCTGAAAATGTACCGAACAATGACAGCATTTTACTTCTGGTGTTTCCCTTCTATTCTTAGGACTGCAAAATAGACAGTGTGCATGTACAACAGAGTTGTTACATCGGCGTGCAAGCTGGACCCCGAGTTCCCAGGTCCTTGTCCCAGGGCCAACACTGCATTGCCCTAAACCTGTGAGCCTTTCAAGGCCCCCATGATTCCACATTTACTCCTTAGTAGTAAGGATGAGACACAGGCTTAGGCAACCTTTAAGATTCCTTCCCTCTCCAGAACAGTTCTTGAAGCTAATGCTGTTATGCCAAATAAATGTCTTCTACATGAATTACGTATTTGCCAATCACATGGTCCTTAAAAGACATATTCTGTTTTAAAAATTTAGTGGGATAACTGCTGAAATTTGAATAGTCTCTAGATTAGATGACGTATTATACCTATGTTAATTTCTTAATTTTGGTAATCGAACCATGGTTATGTATAAATGCCTGCATTTTGAGGAAATACACAGTGAAATACTAAAGAAAGGCAAAAAAGAATATCATGTCTAAAACATCAAAGTATTCAGAAAAAAGATCAATAAAGCAAATATGGTAGAAGGTTAACAATTCAAGAATCTGAAGGGCATATGGATTCTTTGTGCTATTTTTGCCATTTTTCTGATATGAAAACTAAATGTAAAAAATTAGAGTAACAAGATATTGTTTGGTGGGAGTAGAGACCAAATGGGTTAAAACTTGTAAGTCTTCATCTATTATCTGATAAATTTTTTAAAAATCCTGCATTTAAAATACACAAAAGAACCTAATTAAAAAGGCCATTCAGAGGGTACCTGGGTGGCTCAGTGGGTTAGCCATTTGACTCTTGAGTTCAGCTCAGGTCATGATCTCAGGGTTGTGAGATGGAGCCCCATTTTGGGCTCTGCACTGGGAGTGGAGCCTGCTTAAGATTCTCTCTCTCCCTTTGCCCCTCTCCCTCCCTCTCTCAAACAACAACAAAGGCCATTCAGTATGCAAAACTATTCCTTGGGCCTAAAATTTCTTGATTACTATTCTCACCACGCCATTACGATTAAACTTTAATATTCTTATGGGGGAAAAAAAAGAAGGGCGAAGTCATTCTATTTGTCTAATGTTACAATTACTAGTCTGTCCAAACTTAAAACTCCTAGCATGGTTTTAAGGAGACAAAAAAAAATTTCCCTACTGTTAAATTCTGGGAAGAACTACTACACGTATGAATTGGCAAAAATATAAGTTATCTGAACACTAATTTTTCCCAGAGCTGGGAGTTAGTCAATGCAAGATCCAGCTACTAAATACTAAAATTCTGATATTCTTAGTTGTCAGATTTCCAAATGCTATTATACAAGTAAAAATCATTTCAAAAGCTGAGAAGAACTCTGATTCTGCCAAATGAGAGAATTAGCCCATTTCCTAAGAGAAACAAGTAACGAGAATATCAGGGTAAGCCAGAAATTTCTCTACCAGAACGTTAATTTTCCTGTAGTGTCTACCTAAGTTTTCTATTAATACCCCTCTGAGTTCTGGACTACCGATTGTGGGCCTAGAAAAATCAGTGCACGTTATTTCCAGGAGAAAATGACCAGTGGCACAGCTGGTCAAGCAGCAGTGTGTCCTGACACAAAAGCAAAGAACATACGTCTTTCCTGTACCGTGAATTAGCCGAATGAAGTTTTCACATCACTGAAATACTTCCAAATTTGTACCAGCAACCATCAATTTTACTGTCACACAGCTGGCATTAAGCTGGATTGATCAAAAGCGACAGAAGTAGTATACCTACTTAAGGCTTCTGAGATTAAAGATTCCCTTATGATTCATTCAAGGTTTATTCTATGCCAACTCTGTGCCAGGCCCAGTGAAGGTGCTCTACACGCAAAAACTCAGAACTCGACTGCCACAGCAGACGGACCTGCAGTCTGCTGTAGGATACACGTGAATACACAACTGAAAAGATAGGGATCAGAAATCAGTGCTCTCACTCCAGTGCTGACAGCCAAGATGCAAAAGCTCTGAATTTCCAAAAAACCTCAAGAAAAGATTCGTGGAAGTAGTGAGTCTACAGACAGCAAACACGCTGACAGTTCACTTTGTTAAATGGGTCGGATGGAACAGAACAGCTTCTCAAACAGAAAGCAAAGAGAACCAAAAGAATTTAAGTGTATTCAGAGAACAATGTAACAGTTTGCTCAACTAAGAAAACAAGGGAATGCTTATTTTACATAATTTAAAAATGCAAATACAAATTTTTAACTCTGCTTCTGGAAGTAGCCTTTATTAACACCTTCCAAGAAGCATTAGTAACCCGATCTAGGGTGAAAGATAAATCTGGTATACAAAGTCAGAGATCTAAAATCAATAAAGGCTTCAGAGAGTATTAAGTGATATTAAATGTTTCTAGGATCAGAATGAAAACTATATAATCAATAGTAGGGGAAACAGACTGTCAAAACCTTGCTAACTTTGTAAGATATTTGTTTGGGAGATCTGAATTTTAGGAAAACTGAGAGGACCTTGAGAACAGGAACTGAGTTCTTGATTTCTATCTATAGGAGCTGGTTCATAGTAGGTGCTCAATTAATTTCCGTATAATCAACCAACCAATCAATCTTAAATAAAGAAACAAGTTTTAAGACAGCTTAGAACAAAAGCCCGTGCAGTATTTAAGAGAGTAAACAAACTAATGGTTCTGAAACTAATAATACATAGGACTGGTTTTGTTTGTTTGTTTGTTTTTTGAAGTTAGGAAGTAAAACTACAAAAAAAGCTTTTACGGTATTTAATACAACTCCTTCCTTAGCCAGAAATTCTCTCTTCCCTCCCTTCTACCATTAACACATTTCAATAAAGTCTAACAATATAGTGAAAATACAATGCTACAAAAAGTACTGACTTGACATTAAGACATACCTCATTACAATGGAAGAGGAATTAAGGTTTGTAGGTAAAAGATAACTACCTTTAAATATCTCTTCCAGTAATGTCCTACACAGGCAGTCAGTACAACCACTGGCCATGGTATCACTCCAACTATTTTTGTCAATAAAGTTTTACTGGTACGCAGCCAAGCCCATCCACTTACATGCGGTCTATGGCTGCTTTCATCCTACAAAGGCAGAGGTTAGCAGTTGTGCCAGACTGAAAATATTTATTATTTGGCCTTTTACAGAAAGTTTGCTGACCCCTGACCTAAAAAATTCTCTGTAAATTTATATTTTCACTTACTAGACTCTCCAGATTTAAAAATAAAGTAATAGTCTTTGCACAATTAGGTAGTGAACAAAGTACACTGACTTTAAAAATGAAAAACACAACATTTCCCCCCATCATCATTTTTGTCAAACTCCTTGCAGCAGCTGTTTTTCAAAAGAACTGACAGAATTTGCTTGCTAGGAAGACAGGTTTAGAGTGATTTTCTTCCTTTACAAAAAACAGTACCTCAGGTTTGTTTGGCTATTCAGCAGGACAGTAGGAGAACGGGCAAAAAGGTAAAACAAGGCAGCAGAGAAGAAAGGAAGAACTGCCAAATCAAAACACCAAGAAAGCAAATATCACAGTATCAAGACCTACAGAAGAAAATGTCCATTAGCATCATGACAAGGGAGGGACAAGACACTATGGTAACTCAAGCATTATAGTAGGGACTGTTTCAAAAACAGGTTCTAAATTATTTCAAGTGCACACCTGTAAAAGTGTGTATTTCCCATGCGCTAAATTAGGCTTGATTTCTTTTTTCCCGAGTATATAGTATAAATTTTAAAAGCTGAAACTCAGAATTTTTTAATGTAAAAAAATTTAAAAATAAAAATCAGAGTTGTCATTTTTATTTTAAAATTAGTTGCCCTATTACACTTAAAGTTGATATTCTAGTTAATCAGTACATCAGCTGATCATTATAATACTTTCCCCCTAGATTGAGAGAGTATAATCCTCATTCTGCAGGCAGAGTTCAAGATCCACAATTAAATTAATTGACTGAAAGGAAAAATAATAGTAAAAAATGGACTACATACTAAAACATATTCCTAAATTAGGTTTTACCCCTTAAAACACTAAACACTTTAAACTGTAGAACAATTACTTCATCTATTCCAAAACTAATTTATTAAATAAACATTCAAAAATTATCATCACATCTGTCATTTATACTTTTCTCTATGGCCGGGACCAAGCTCAGTGTGCTATGCGTGTCTTCACCTTCTCACTTAAGATGCAACTAACCAAAGAGACATTTAACAAATGTATTTAAAATATAGCTCTTTAAAAGTATCTACCCATTTTTACAATCAAGAGAAATAACAAAGTCTCCAAAAAGAACATTTATTATAGAAGAAATGAAAAATACGTTCACAAGCAATAAAGCTGGAAAGTGAAGTTAAAAAAAATCATACCTATTTTTGTCTTCTACTGATGTATCTTCTGAGCTTTTGCTTTCTTCTTTAAAATACTGGCCTGAGCTAGATGGATTAGCAAAAGTAGATATGAAAGGTCCCAGAGACTGAAAAGCCGCTTGGCGAACCTACAAAGAAAAAGAGGACAGTAATAAAACTTAAAATTAAGGGATTATTAACAGTCTACTTACCATATACTAAGTATGGTTAAAATAGTAATAAGGTAATTTCTACAAAGCCTTCCCACATTCAGAACTATATATCATTCTTCAGCTAGGATTTAGAAATTCTTCATAAACTGTTTTTTTACTTTCAATTTTTTAAAATCTAGCTTGAATATTTATACCATGAGAATATAAATATGAGATCCCCCAGAGTATCTCCATGGAACTAAAGGACATCCTGCAGCATTTTCCAGGAAAACAGAAGAAAATGAAGACTGCCAAACAGAAAATATAGAGCAATAAAGTTGACAGAACGTGATAAATCCATTTCATGTTTTCTGCTAGGCAAGACTATAATCTGCTTTCTACAAGGAAACAAGACAGATGTGTCAGAACTATGGACGCACTTATCAGAAACAGAATATTGACTTAAAATATATTTCACGAAAATCTGGATGCACATATTACTGTTATCCATGAATGTCTCAAGTAGGAGAGCAGAAAAAAGGGTTAAGAATTTTATTTCATATTACATTCCTGTATTATTTTTGTAATCTTGATTTAAAAAAAAAAACTGGGGGAGAGAGGTTTTATGAAAGGAAGCAGAAGGAGGAGACAATCTGAAAGAGGCAACTATGATGGGAGAAACCGCAAACCAATTTCTCTAAGACCTTGCCCTTGAGGAATCACAATACCTTTTCCATGGTTTAAAATGAGGATTACAGGGGTGCCTGGGTGGCTCAGTGGGTTAAGACTGCTTTTGGCTCAGGTCATGATCCCAGAGTCCTGGGATCAAGCCCCGAGTCAGGCACTCTGCTCAGCAGGGAGCCTGCTTCCCCCCCTCTCTGCCTGCCTTCTCTGCCTACTTGTGATCTCTGTCAAATAAATAAAATCTTAAAAAAAAAAAAAAACGATGATTACATGACATGTGTAAATTCTGCAAAGGCAAATACATGTGAAGTTTGCCTATTATTAGTATTTACCTTCTGGGGGAAGCAGATAAAAAATGATTCAATTGATTTTTTAAAAAAGGCTAGAATTATATACAAGACAGCAAAGAGAAGCGTATGTGTGAACTTACAGGTCCTTTTCTCCTTTAGAGTCAATAAAATGTTACTTCTATAAAAACATAAAAGGTAACTTTCAAAATTATATGCAAGAGTTTAGTCTACTCTGGATCCTGTTAAAACTCTGAACTTGTCTCAAACCCTTACCAGATTTATATACACTTCAAATGACAGATTTTCAGGAGTCCATTTTTTTTTTTAAGTTTTATTTATTTATTTGACAGAGAGAGAAAGATCACAAGGCAGAGAAGCAGGCAGAGGGGGAAGAGGAAGCAGGCCCCCTGCTAAGCAGAGAGCCCAATGCGGGGCTCCATCCTAGGACGCTGGGATCATGACTTGAGCCAAAGGCAGAGGCTTAACCAACTGAGGCACCCAGGCACCCCCAGGAGTCCTTCATTTTAATATAAACATATTCCCAAATTAGCAGGAAATACTGTATATCACTAAGCCAAGACAATGATAAAGTAAAAATGAAAATTTCAAATAAGCCACATAATTTTTTCTAACAATCTTATACATTTTAAACATTAAAGTCGTGCTAAGGCTTAACAGTCTTTCCTCTTTGTGGAGTCTGTCTGGAAAATGCATATGGTAAGGTCCTGAGAACTATTTCAGGCACAACAGCATAAGGAGAGCCACTCACCCACTCTCCAGTGAAATCGTTGAAAATGGGGGAGAAAAAACCCAAAAACAACCCACGCAAAACCCCACCAAGTAAAACCTCTGGAAATAGCCCTTAGGGCAGACAACAAAAGAGGGAATATCTATAAATATTCACTAAAGCCAGTCAGTGGTATTTGAATCAGGGAGGCAGAACCTCTACTGCAGACTGTTATGGCCAGCAGCAATGGCCTCCCCCTCTTCTAGCCTCCAGCCAGAGGACTTTTGAGGTTTATCATCCTGTCCCCCGCTACCTGTTGGGCATACCTTCTTCTGCACAATGCCCATTGGTAGAATGGAAGCTCTACCTTGGACATGGCTCAGAACCCTGGGCTCTGAGAATACTCAGAATATAGTCCCTGCCCCAGCTTGTAAGACCAGGATAGATGAGCCAAGAGAGCCTGGGGCTGCTGTCCCTCCCAGTCTCATCAAAATGAGGTCATCCCAGGATGGGAGGGAGGCATGTAGACATGTCCAAAGCTGTGCTTCCTGGAGGGGGGAATAAGAATTCACTAACACATTCCAGCCAGTCACTAAACAAACAAGTAACAGTAACAAGCCCCAGAGAGGGACAGAAGTACCCAAATCTGCTGTATTATCTAAAATGACCAGGTTAAAAAAAATTATAAAGCATGCAAAGGAACAAAGAAGTATAATCCATACACTGGGGAAAAAATTAAGGGACAGAAAGTATGTGTGAGAACACTAAGATGTTGGACTTAGAAAAAAACCTGAAGTGACCATTATAAATTGTTCACAGAATGAAAGGAAAGCATGAGTAAAGAAGTAAAGGAAGGTATGAGGACATGAAGAGAACCAGATGGAAATTCTGGAGCTGAAAGGTATAATGACTGAAATAAAAACTCACCACATAAATTTAAGTAGTTCTGAACTGGTAGGAAAAAAAAGAATGAGGAAACTCAAGGTATATTAATAAAGTTTAGCAATGAACAGAGAGAAAAAAGAAAATGAGGAAAAATGAACAGAATCTCAGAAAATGTGGGACTCCATTAAGTGCACCATTATATGTGTAATGGGAATACCAGAAGAGAAAAGACACAATATTTGAAGAAATGATGGCTCAAAATGTTCCCAAATTTATTAAAAATCAGTAATTTACACATGAAAGCAGCTCAACATGTAGGATAAATTAAGAGATCTACAAACACATCATAGTGAAAATGCCAAAAGTCAAAAGCAAGAAGATATTGAAAGTGGCAAAAGGAAAGTAACATACCACTTACAAGAGAACCTCAATAAAATAAACCTAACTTCCTGCGAAAACAAGAGAGATCAGAGGGCAGGGGGTAAGACACAAAGTGTTCGAAGAAACTGAAAACAAAACAAAACAAAACAAAAACACCCTGTTAACCAAGAGCCCTGTACCCAACAAAGCTAACTTTCAAAAATGAAAGCAAAATACAGACATACCCAGATAAGCAGAAACAGAATTTGTTGCTACCACATTTACAGGACAATAAACACAAAAGGAAGCTCTTCAGGTTAAAAGCCAGTTACCCTGGATGGTAACTCAAAGAAGGAAGGATGATCTCAAACTACTAACTTAATCTTCTGCCTCAAGACATTGGAAAAATAAAGAGCAGCAGAAGAGAGGGTATAATATAGATTAGAGTGGAAGCTAATGAAATAAAGAACAGAAATAAAGAGAACACTGATGAAACTAAAGCTTTAAAAAGATTAACAGAACAGACAAACCTTCAGCAGTATGGCCAAGAGACAAAGACACTAGAATCAGAAAGAAGGGACATTACTACTGACATTACAGAAATACCAAGATTATGAAGAAAATACTACAGATCATATACCAGCAAATTAGATAACTTACATAAAACAAATTCCTAGACAAACTACTAAAACTGACTCAAGAAAAAATAATCTGAATAAGTCTCTAACAAGTGAAGATTATCTGAATAACCCTATAACAAGTAAAGAGATTAGGAAACACAAAACAAACAAAACTACATACAAAGGAAAAGTCCAAACTGAGCCGGTATCATAGCTGAATTCTACTCAACATTTAAATGAGAACACTGATTCTTCACAAATTCTCCGAAAACAAAGAGGAGGGAGCCCTTCCCAACTTGTTTTATGAGGCCATTATTACTCTGTTAACAAAACAACCCCCCCCCCCAAAAGCCACAAGAAACTATAGACCATTATTTCTTATAATATGGAAATAAAAACCCCTAACAAAATAGTATCAAATAGTCTAGCAAGATATCAAAAATTATTACACTCTGGCCAGGTGAGACTTACCAAAGGTTTAATGCTTGAAAATCAATATACCACATCATATCCTTAGAATGAATGTGATTTCTATTTGTACAGAAGTTTTTTCCAGTTAAAAAAGTTAATATAGTAGTTTGTCTGTCTACTCCTAAAACAATTACCAATAACATAATTATTTCTTAAATCATGAAATCAAAATCATGTTTTGTGTAAAATGTATTATTCTACAGAAATGAGAATTAGACAAAACCCTACCCAACGTGAAGGATCACTGATCAAATTAATAAACAGTGCTGACAGCTTAGTCCGTCGGATTTCTTGACATGTCGCACAGGAAACCGCCATGAAGCATTCGGCACAAGCCTTCCGGACTCCCCACACGTTATCAGAACAAAGCTGGAAAAACCTGGGCAGCTACGCAAGGACAGTGGTAGGTTAGGCAGACAACGTGGGTTTTAGCAATTCATTTTATTTCATTTTCTGCTTTCACAGTGTTTCAAAATACTAGATTTTCCTGTAACAATTTAGAAGACTTGTTTTGTATTAAAACTCAGCAATATGAAATAAATCACACCTCATTCATAGCCCTGATGACTGGAAAAGCAGAAACAACAAAGATAGCTTCAGTTTCATGCAAAAGCTTGTACCTAAGCTGTTTTGCTTAATGGATGGTTTCAGAAACTCTTTAAGTAGGTTAACTGGTACACGAAGCATGTATATCCCAGGCACTAAGCATTTAAAAATAACAAGCTGTAGATTTGTCACTAGAATACTTGAGATTTGCAATAAAATTGCAGATTTCTTCGAGTACAATTGATTTCTTTAGTAGAAATGGGAGAGGTAAAAATAAATCAATGGTCCTTACATATCACATATCTGCATTTTTTTTTTAAAAGATTTTATTTATTTATTTGTCAGAGAGAGAGTGAGTGAGAGCGAGCACAGGTAGACAGAGTGGAAGGAAGAGTCAGAGGGAGAAGCAGGCTCCCTGTGGAGCAAGGAGCCCGATGTGGGACTCGATCCCAGGACGCTGGGATCATCACCTGAGCCGAAGGCAGCTGCTTAACCAACTGAGCCACCCAGGCGTCCCACATATCTGCATTTTTAACAAACTATAATCAAAACACAATTCAAGTGCCTAGATTATAGAAATGTGAACTCCCAAACTCAGAGTCATTATTATCTTTCTGATTCACATTCATGAGACTGTGTTAATAAAATGTGGGGGTAAATGTATGCATTTTAAACTTTATGTACTACTCTGTAATGGACTGCTTACCCCTCTGTTACCCCTTTATCTCTGCACTACTCACCAACATCTCCTCAGTAGCTTGCTGTCCAACTACACTGCAGATATCTCCAAAATTGGCAGCACAGACCTGACAACAGAAGCATGACTGACATTTCAAAATCATCCAAACACAGGGCTTTTAAAACAATCTTTTAAGTTTCACATATCAATACAGTAACCAGTATAACCATGTGTTCTTAAACAAACAAAATGCCTAAAAAATACCTTTCGAACATGAAACATTCTGCAATCACAGCACATCTCACAAAACCTAGGGAGGATAAGACGCTCTGTAATGTCCTTCCCAACCATGGGAGCCATTTTGCACATTATCTAAAATGGATAAGAACAAAAGCACACTGAAAACATCTTTAAACTAAGACTTTTCCCGTTAAGTCTGCTAACTTATCAAAAGTATATACTTTAGAAAATATAATAGGTTGTGGCATCATTTTCCCGCATATATCACAAACAACATTCGTCTTATTTATCCAGGTTCAAGGGAGAAAAATAGATATTTACTACTATCAATAATTACCAAATGCACAGTAAACCCAGAGATAATCTGAAAAATTTCATTTCTGAGTATAGTTTCAATCATATTATTTTGCCTGGTAACTTTAACAGTAAGAAAACAAATGGTCACTGTTCAAAGGAAAGATGATCCACAAGAAGAATTTTGGGCTCAGTATACTTGTACTGCTAAGAGAAGACTCTCTAGAGGCAGTCCTTACCTTGCAAAGTACCAAGTTAACAGAAACTCGTGCAAAAGAGAACTGTGTCCCTTGGTTCTAATGAAGACAAGGACCCAGTTCCAACATGCAGTTTCAGGCAAATGAGGATGAACTATGTTTGAAAATTGGCCCAGTGTTATTTAAAGGAATACCCCACTCCACCCTCCAGTTAGTACAGAAAGACATCTGATGGTCTGTTATTACTATACCGACTCCTAGCCCATACAAACATGATGAGAAGTAAGAGAAAGAAAACATTATTCATACAGGACATGATTCTCTACATAGAAAAATCCCAAGGACTCTACAGAAAAGCCACTAGAACAAATAAGTGGGCTTAGGAAATTTGCAGGGCATATACCAGAACCAAAAATGAACCAAGGAAATGAAAACATTTAAAAACAGTATCATTCACAACAATGTTAAGAAACACGGTTCAACAAAATACAGAAATGCTGTCTTACTGAAAACTACAAAACATTGAGGAAAAACATCAAACACGTAATTAAATGGGGAAATCAACCATACTCATGGATTGTTAGGTGGGTGATTATCTCCAAACTGATTTATAGATTCAACACAATTCCTATCAAAATCCCAGCATCCTCACAACTGGTGGTAACATCTGTATTTCCCAAATTCCAAAGCCAGTTTTGTTCTTTGACTCTATACTTTTCTAAGCATTTTCAATCCCTAAAGATCTGAAGTTACATCCTGTATCACTGATCTAACATAATTAAATTAATCAGAATGAACTGTCTCCAAGATAGAGAACAACTAGAAAGCTAGGATGTGCAGAACATGATAAAATAAATAAACCAACTGTAGAAGAATCCTGGGTTTCATTCTAGTGCTGGATATAGTCCATTAGTTATAATGTGTCACTATTATTAAGTCCCATAAAAATAAAAGAGCAAGTTAAACTCTCCTCAGTTAATGCAAAACCTGATTTTCTTCATTGAGGAACTTGTGAAATAAAAAAAAAAAATTCTACACTTTGGAATGTGACAGAGGTGCTGATTGTACAACATGGTGAATGTACTAAATGCTAACTTAATTGTACACTTTAAAATGGTTTTTCATTATGTGAATTTCATTTCAATAAAAGTGATATTACTGAAAAGTATCTAAATTTACTATTAACTGGCATGGAGTATCTAAAAAATAAAATAATGGAATCAAGACATTGCCAAGGGAAAGGGGACTATAGAGATAATTCATCCTAATGATCCAGAAACATTACCCAATTTTTGTGTAATTCTTTTCATATCTACAAAGATGCTATTATTTTAGGGTTTTATTTTTTATTTTATTTTTAGGTAATCTCTACACCCAACATGGGGTTTGAACGCATAGCCCTAAGACGAAGAATCACACATGCCACCAACTGAGCCAGCCAGATGTCCCTATTTTAGGTTTAAACAGTAAACTCTCACTTTCCAAGTAGATCTGAAATTTTAGATGGACTTGTTAAACCGGACTTTGTTATGTACATGATTTAATCCATGTGTTTTTCTTATCTTCACAATTTCTATCACATATTATATATCATTATAAAATTACTTGCCTGACTATCCTTCCCCCAAGGACCACACTGTCAGGGCAGGAGCTATTTTTTTTTTTTCCTGTGCTTACATCGTGCCTAAAAAAGTGTAACCAATGTTACTTTATTCAATACTGGGTTTTTGTGTTTTTTGTTTTAACTGCACTGATTAGTTCTCCCATCTTCTTTTTCTGTAATAATGAATTTACAGTTACTTATTATTCTCTTGCTGCAAATCTTGCTTTCTCAGAGCCCTGCGATAGAGCTCATCTAATTCACAGATGCAAAGCACAACATGGGGCCCGCAGAACACAGACCTCTTTTATATGCCTATGTCCCTCTCTAGCCCTTTCTAATGCTCTGGGGCTACTGTGATACCTAATAAACTCCACAGTACATACTACAATATTTGAGCACCTCCTATTTGTCAAAACAGTGATGAACTTTTGCCTGTTAAAGAAAAAGTGTCTTCTACTTACAGCCACAGCTTCTGTTTTCACATCATCGTTGCTATCTGGGGCAGTTAGCTCTATGAGGACGGGGCACACTTTGGTCTCCACATCAAATCGCTCAATTAACTCCTGCTCCAGCAGAGCCAGCAAAGCTGCCTGACTTGTTTTTCTTACCTAGGAAAAAATTAGAATAAACCAAGTACATACATGATGTAACAAGACCCTACTACTTGTTTTTCACGAAAGTGAAGACTTTTCATCTCGACTTAAAGGGATTCATAACTGGCAAAACTTTGCAAATAAAAAACTTGTTGCTATTTTCTCCAGCTATTGCCAAGACAGAACTTGGCAGACTATGATGCAAAAAATGAACTGGAACAGGAAAGCCATCCTTGTGGGGTGCCCAGGTGGCTCAGCTGGTTGGGCGTCCGACTCTTGATCCCAGACCCTGGGACTGAGCCCTGCATTGGGTATCCTACTCAGCAGGAAGTCGGCTTCTCTCCCTCTCCCTCTGCCCCTCCTCCTAGCTCACATGCTATCACATGTGCAAAAGGAAAGCCACCCCTGTGAACGGTGACTCTCTAATTAGCAAACTTTCTGAGGGGCACCCATGAGGGTACCATGTAAGAATGCAGCTACAGGGCACTGTCTTATCATGGCATTAAGGGGACTTTCTAGATTTGCCAGACTCTCAACATATCTTGTCTAAGACACAAAGTCATTTTGAAAAACAGAATAATGAAGCTGAGGAGGAAAAAGCACTCAAATGAGACCAGCTAGGGGAGGCCATTCTACATACAACATGGTAAATGTAAGAATATGTAAATGGCACTCTTACCTGATTATTCTGATCTGCAAGATATCTAACCACAATAGGTAGTAAGTATTTGGAAAAAGCATATGGGATTGAAGGCCGGTTTTCTTGACAAAACAATGCAATATGAGGCACCTGTTCCATCAGCTCTGCTCTCACCGTCGGTTCTATTGAAATAACAGAAATGTGAACAAACACATTATCCCAAATTCACAAAATCTTTGCCTGGGTGTAAGACTATTCAGGAAAGCTCTGGACTTCCATCCTCAGCATAAAAGGGACTTACACAGTGTTCTCTAACTCTAGGATCCTTTTTCACAATCATATGCATATGCAGGTCAACCCCTCAAGTAAAAGGAAGATCCTACTCCCATCGCCAGGCTTCTATCTTCCTACTGTGCACTAAGTATGCAATCATTTCCTATTATGACCAAATTTATCCATCACCTACATTGTGTCACATATGCTAGGGGTTAAATATCCAATATTCACATCTACAAAATATGTAATATCTATGAACTATTTAAGATCCTCCTAGGACAAGTCATAAGGACTGGTTCCTAACCTAAATTTAATCAATGAATACAGAATTTACAGTTAAAAATAACTAAGACTAAAATAAAGTAGACCAATCAATTTAAAGAAACAAAAGATCTGAAAAGACCCAAGTACGTACAGCAAATTTAAGAATGACAAATATAGTATTTCAAATCTCTGGGTTTCAAAAGGAGGAACTGCCTAAAAGTAATGGCAGGAGAATCAGTTATGTGAGAAAAAAGGGTGATTCCTATCCTGCATATCATACATGAATTATAATTAAAGTTCCAAACTTTTTTTTAAAGATCAAAAGCACTAAAAGACAACATTTAAAAAAAAAATGTTAAATCTTGAGGTGAGAAGCCATTCCAAGGTAAACAAAACCCCCACACCAACTTTGAGACCAATTAATTTCACTTTATAAAGCCTTCATTATAGACAACAGGTACCATACTGAGTTAAAAGGCAAGCTGGTCTGGGAGAAAATACACATATAATAAAGTATTAATAACTAAATATACAAAGAACCCATTGTTCAAATGAACACAAGGAAGAAAATAAGGATAAGGACAGGTAGTTCTCAGAAGAAATGCAAATGACCAAGACACATAAAGACATGACAGATTATCAATACAATTCATTACATCAGACCTAATTAGAACTTTGGTATTAATGATTATATCATTACAGTTACTTTAAGGTAAATATGCATGCATGGGTCCAGAGGAACTTTAGATTTCAACAAACAGAAATTAATGAAAGTATCAGGAGATAATGCACTAGCATCTTACAAAGCTAAGAATCTTATCAACAAACCAATATTTGGAATTTCTATTACATGGTTCTGCCATTTGAAGTTAGACAGTAACTGAACAAAATAGTGCTTCTGTTTTATTTTTTAGTTAAAAAAAAAGACATAGGCCTCTCCTTTTCCTCACTGACCCTGTATTTGCTTACATGGACCTAATAATTATACATATTTTTGAAGCAAAAGAAGGATACAAGTTACAGTTCTGGTTAAGAATGAAATCAATAGGGGTGCCTGGGTGGCTCAGTTGGTTGGGCGTCTGCCTTTGGCTCAAGTCATGCTCTCACCCACATCAGGCTCCTTGTTCAGCCAAGAGTCTGCTTCTCCCTCTTCCTTGGTCCCTCCCCACTGCTCAGTCCCTCTCTTAAATAAATAAATAAAATCTTAAAAAAAAGAAAAAAAGAATGTGATCAGTAACTTTTCTTTCTTCAAAGACCTGGTTAGGCAAACAGACCAATGGAACAAAACAGAGTCAAGAAATGAACACACTGTGAGTCATATGGGAGGAACTGAAGTGCTGGGGAGGGATTTCAGAGCTACTATGATGGCTGAAGAGAACGAAGAAAAGGGAGTTGAGTCCAAGGTCTCTAACTTGATAAGCTGGGCTGATCATGACTACTGAAAAATACAGTTGTAAAATTAATGCATATATTCCATTCTCTTAAGCAAACAAGGAGCTTAGAACCTTTAAGTCTTTCATCTGCCTTATCAAGTTCAATCTTGATTTTTTTATTTCCCTGAAGTTATTACTCATAGTTTTAGGATTTTTATAGAGCAAATGCTTGTTTAAATTTACTACTAATTTAGTAAGTTTTTTTTCCATCCAACTCTTTTCTGTTTCAATTTTTAAAAATCTATACATACAGTTACACACCAACATGATAAGCTTCAGAAGTATAAAGAAGCTAGACACAAAAAAACATTTTCAGTATGATTCCATATAAAAGTTCAGAGGGGAAAATTAATCTATACACTTAGGGGTCAAACATGGATTTACCTTGGGAAAGAAGAACAGGACAGAAATGAGAAGGTGCCCTGAAATGGTTTCCGGGATGCTAGTTTTATCTCTTGATCTGAGTAGTAATTACATGGGCCTTCATTTTGCTTTTCTTCATGGGGCCGGAAATTTATAGTCCATGTACTTTTTTTTGTTTTTGAAAGATTTTATTTATTTATTTGACAGAGAGAGATGACAAGTAGATAGAGAGGCAGGCAGAGAGAGAGGAAGAGAAGAGGCTCCTTGCTGGGCAGAAAGCCAGATGCAGGGCTCCATCCCAGGACCCTGAGATCATGACCTGAGCCAAAGGCAGAGGCTTTACCCACTGAGCCAGCCAGGCACCCCAGTCCATGTACTTTTTGTAGTGAGTTTTATTCAATATTAAAGTAACAGAGCCCCCCAGCAAGTGTTCCTGTTGCCCATCTATGTCACCAAGTGTCTGTACTGGTACATTACTGTTCTATATCATAAAAACACACTCTAGGATGTCACGGTATGAACCCCTACAATCTAGCCCTCGACTGCCTTATTGAACAGCCTCATTATTTTAAGCCATAGACTCAATAAACTACCTGTTGACCAAATGGGCCACTATTTTGAACTCCTTAATCCTCTAAACCAGTCTTTCCTTCTCCTGAGTATGCGGTTTCCCTTCTCTGTACCTCATCATTCTACTAAATTTCACTAAATGTCACTAACTTTCTGAAACCAGCACCAACTCTCCCTGTTATAAAGTATTATTTTTAAGTTATTTGCATTCATTAAACTGTTAATTTGATGACAGGAATTCTTATTCACCTTAGTAACTGCTCTAGCATTTATTCTAGAATCTGGCCTAGGACTGTGCACTGTATTATGCTTATCAAATGAACAAAAAAATGTGAAAGTCAATAGAAAAGTCAATAGTCTTAGTCAATAGAAAGTCAATAGTCATATTTACCATGAACTCAACAACTTGAGAGTATATTTAAAAATATATATATACAGTTGACCCTTGAACAACTAAGGGGCTGGGGCACTGACCCCTCCCTGTGTAGAAAATCCACATAAAACTTTTGACACCCCCAAAACCTGACTACTATTAGCCTACTGTTGACTGAAAGCCTTACCAATAACAAGTCAATTAACATGTACTTTTTATGTTTTATATTGTATGCTGTATTCTCACAATAAAGTAAGCTAGGGAAAAGAATATGTTATTAAGAAAATCATAAGGAAAATACATTTAAAGTACTATACTCATCGAAAAAAATCTATCAATGGACCTGAACAGTTCAAACCCATGTTCAAGGGTCAACTATATATAGATAAATATATTTATAAAAACAAGTACTATGGGTGACAAACAGGTAAAAGAAAATAAACACAAATTTCTCCCTAAAGAATATCTATTCTAATAACTAAGAAAGGAATAGCCACAATGCAAAAAATAAGTAAGTGAAAATTATAATTGATGAGATTCTCCTAAAACCATTCTGGAACAAGCATCCATATATGAGCAAGTACATATATCATCATTAGATGTCACCATTAGACAGATTATTTGTAAACTTATGAATTTTTTCCTATAGGAAAATAAAAAAACACTTAAGGCTTATGTAAATAGTAAAACATAGTCCCTTAAAACAAATTGCTCACCAAAAGATGAGCCCATCTAAAAATTAAAAATCAGAGTGCTTATATGCCAAAAAGTTTGTTAGAAAGTGAAAAATAACACATTTTAATAAAGAGATAATGGGTTTAAGAAATAAATATTATTTATTTTTGAATTGTTTCTAAAATAAAAAATAAAGATATGGATATGACTTAAGATTAAGTTAAAATGGTAAGGTTTATGTTATGCATATTTTGCCTCAAGAAAAAATATTTTTAAGAAACTTAATATAACCATATTGAAGTCAGGTTTACTTCTTTCTTTTTTTTTTTTTTAAACATTTAAAAAAATTTTTCTATTTATTTATTTGACAGACTGAGATCACAAGTAGGCAGAGAGGCAGGCAAAGAGAGAGGAAGGGAAGCAGGCTCCCTGCTGAGCGGAGAGCCAGCCTGCGATCCCAGAACTCTGGGATCATGACCTGAGTGGAAGGCAGAGACTAACCCACTGAACCACCCAGGCACCCCAGGTTTACCTCTTTCTTAAGCAGACCATCTTATCTTCTCTTTGGAGACAAAACGCTCTAGTTTTATCATGACTGATAGAAGCATTTTATATTTGCCTTAAAGTTATAGCTCACTCCATCCCTTTTAAAATGTATTCAAAATTATTTTTAAGTTTTCAGCAATCCTAAAATATTAACATACATGATGCAAAAACAACTTGTAGATTTTTCTGATGAGAAATTTCCAAAATTAAACAAACCAACCACAAAATGTGGCTATTAGAAAGTTTTTTTCTATTTCTTACTGATGTTTTGGTAATTTATTTAGGAAATCTTTTAAACAAGTCTCATAATACACTAAGTTTTTCATTAGTTCATAAAAACTCAAATTTGGTTAAAGAAACCTTTCTCTTCATTAACATATACCTGAATCGTCAGCTAATCTGCTAATTCTTTCCAAAACAGCAATGCAATCTCTTTCATCATCGCAGACTTCCCTCAATGTGTCCAGCAAACTCCGGGCCACCATTTGTCTAAAAGAAAAAGAAAATGATATAGTGCTTAGCAGTGTTAATAAGTAATATTTAGAATTCCAAAAGGTAGACTCTACATGATTTAAAAAAATTTTTTTAAGATATTTTATAACATATATTAAGTCACTAATCTCCTAAGTGACAAATGCCAGCATGGATTTTATTGTTAACAAGAGACTGAATATTTACCAAAATATTTTTCATCTTTAACTGAAGTGACAAATTTCTAAGGTCACTGAAAATTCTATAAAACTTCAGTTATCTTCAACTATCAAATTATAGGAAAATACACACATTCCTCATTATGTAAAATATTACCTTCACACATTTTTACTGAGATTTATACATCTATACTCAAAAAATTTAAGACTTTCAGGTTTCCCAGAAAACTGATACAGGTATCCTGGGGACCACAGTTGGAGAAACAATGCATTAGGAAGCGTCCCAATCCCCTTGAACATCACCTGGCACATAGTAGGTTTACAGCATCATCTGTTGAAAGAATAATATACTCCCCTCAGTAATCACTTTACACAAATATTAAAATTATGCCGAACACCAAAAAGGTAATGGTGTTTTTATTTGTTTTGGGGTTTTTTTTGGCCAAAATGCTAACAGAGTGTCACATGCTTACTAGGATCAAGGAATAAACAATTATAAAAGAGGCCTTGGCTGTGATTATTAACAAAACATGCTGGCCGAGACTACACATGTTAATACTACTTTAAACTGAAAAACTGGATTTTCCCTATTGAAATGAATGTAGTAATTAATCCTTCCACTTCCACAAGGAAAAGAATAGGCACATACCTGTTAAACACGTTCTCACTTGCAGCATACTTGTCCAGTCTCCCCAGTGGCGTCAACATTTCATCTTGTGAGACAAAGTCCAGGGCTGAAGGTATAATAATCACATCAGACTCTGAGCTGTAGTCATCCACACCAACTATCAGAGACATCAGAAATACTCCTTATAACACTCTGAAACTAAAAAGTACCCCTTGCCTGTCTGAAGCAGCATAAGTAAGACTATCTTTAATGTTTCTGGAGTGACATAAAAGATCACAAGAGATTCTTACATCAACTCTTACATTCAAGCCATGAAAGACTCAAGGATGCTCCCTCTCCTTTTTCTATAGGTATGTCTAGTTGTCTCTAGAAACAGAGGGAACAGAGGCTATGAAAACTCAGCACAGTGTGATCACTGAGAACTTACATGTTCAATCAGAACACTAACAACTTCTAAATAAAATGTCAAACACTGGTAAAGTAAATTCTGCAATGCAGTCAGAATAACTCACGTTTTAAGCAAAAGAACAAATGTAAGAATTATAGCAGACTTCTCATCAGAAACAATATAAGCCAGGAGAGAGTAAAGCATTCCTTGAAGTACTAAAAGAAAAAAAAAAAAAAAACCCAAAAACCAAAACCAAAACAAAACAAAAAGTCAACCTACAACTCTGTAGCCAATAAATAAACATCCTTAAAGTATCTCTGAAATTCTTTATCTTTCAAATACACAGATTTCAAACACACAAAAGCTGACAGACATCATCACTAGCAAACAAGAATTATTACAAGAATTACAAGAATTATTAAAGTCCTTCAAGCAAAAAGAAAATTACACCAATTGTACAAAAGACTTTTCTTATTTAAAAATCTCTTTGAAAGATAATTATTTAAAGTAAAAATATGTAATGCAAAAAAAAAAAGATAAAAAAATCTACTCTTAACTAGAATGAACAGAGTGGAGGTCGGTGAAATAGGTGGTGGGGATTGGGGGGGCACTTGTGATGAGCACCAGGTGTTGAATACTGAATGTGCTGATGTGCTGAATCACTGTATCGTACATCTGAAACTAATTACACTGTATGCTAACTGGAATTTAAATAAAAACTTTAAAAAAATGTACTTCGGGTTTCTAACATATATAGAAGTTAAAATGTGTGACTATAACAGCACAAAGGCAGGAAGGGCAAAGTATACTGTTCTTACACTGTGAGGAGATAACATGTTACTTGAAGGCAGACTGTTTAAAGATGTACACTAATCAGAAACTCTACAGTAGCCATTACACATCCAAAAAAAAAAAAAAAAACCCAAACCCACCAAAGATATATAGCTAGTAAGCCAATAAGGCCATAAAATGGAATCATAAAAGAAATATTCCATCCAAAAGGCAGAAAAAGAGGATAAAAGAGGAGACAGGACACACAGAAAGCTGTGAGATTTAAACCCAACCATGTCAATAACCTTGCTGAGCACAAATAGTATCAATACCCCCAATTAAAAGGCAGAGATTTTCAAACTGGATTAAAAATAGCACCTAACATTAAAATAATTACTTACATAGTACAGACAACTTTTATAGTTTATGCTGATCTATAATTCATAGCACAGTATTTATTTTGAATCAGAAAGTTGTAAAAACCACTCAGATACTCTTATTTGGCCTCTGTTTTTCTCCTTCTAGTACAGGACTGTTGAGCTAGCATGACCTCAAAGGTACCTTTATGCAGGCTCTAGAATTCTATGACTATGACCAAACTGTTTCATCAGCCTCATACTTGTTAATCTTAAAGATAACCATTAAAATCATGATACTTGGTCCTTAGAAAGCCAGGACTCCTAGAATGGCGATTGTCCAACATTGCCGTGTATAAGGCAAGCTTGGAGCACTTAACTTTAAATGCAGACAGCAGGTGCCACAGTCAAATATTGATTATGGAGGTTTGGGGTAATCTCCAGGAACACTCATTTTTAATAAATACCCCTACTAATCCAAATGCAAATTGTGGAACAACCATATTTAAGAAACATACTGTTAGAGGGCAACAAAACTGTATTTTGCTTCAAATTTGGACACCACTCTAACCACCACGGTTGACAATGAATGAGTTCTCTACAAAAGATGTTCCACTCTGGCACAGGCAATGGTGACAATCTCCCAGAACTGTTGCCTCCTGCCAGTATCTGTGGATTCATCCTGGCCTGAACTCTCCTTTCTGAACTAATAAGATTTCTTCATCAGTTTTTGATTGGACTAATAACGCTCTGGATCTCATCTTTATGGAGACCAGGAGAATTTGGTTCCCACACGACAGAGTGCACACTTAAGTCTTACTCAGTTATCTTGCAAATGTCTGCCACAGGTTGCAAGAAGAGAAACATAAAAATAATGAATAAAAAAAGACTATTACCACTAACAAAAAAACCCTACAGTATATACTGAGTGATGGTACAGTAAATAACATTCTCTGATAAAACAGACAACACAGAGGTAGTAAATGTAGCTGAACAAGTTAATAAGGATCCTATAGTTTATGCAAGAACACTAACTAGATGGTGATAAATTAAAGGGTTACAATCCTTGTGAGTACTCTCTAAAATACACAAAAAAGAATAGCTAGAAAGCCAATAGGGGAATTAAAAGGAATTAAAATGCAATACTAAAAAATATCGTTAACCCAAAAGGAAGTCATGAAAAAAGCAACAGAGGATAAAAGAGAGAGACAGAAAAAAAAAAAAAACAGACCTAATCCAACCAGACCAGTAATTACATTACATATAAGCGGACTATACACTTAAAAGCAGAGATCCCCAACTAATAAAAAAGTAACACCCAACTATAGCCTATCCACCAGAGACATAGTTTTAAAGCCAAAATTTCAACCAATAGGTTGAAAAGAATTTTTTCTTCTTTTACACCAAAGATAAAACATGAAACAGTAAGCCTAAGAAAGCCAAAGTGGTGATACCAGTATTACACAAAAGACAAAGACGAGGACCATTACTGCAGATGAAGAGAGACGTTTCATGCCTCCATACCCCACCTGAGCACCTTCTTCCTGGTTAACTAATTTCAGTTTACAGAGGCTTTGACACTATGGCAGCAGCAGCCCTTAGGGCGTCACAGCCTTAAAAACTTAGGCTCCTCCACTGATGAAGTAAGAAAAACCAGGTCATCTTTTCATGTTATTTGAAATTTCAAAGTGACCAAAAAGCATATTAAAGACAATGATCACTCTAAAATACTTTTTCAAATTACCTGACCTCCCCATATTCCTATACTTCTTCTACCCCGGGAAACTTACTGTCTTAGCTGAAGGGCAACCAGGATGGAGTGGAAAAAGGAAGAGGACTTGCAAGCTCTGCATGAGAGACAGGATTCCAATAAACACTTAAGTGGACAATCTTCACTTTTTCAAAACCCCACATTTAATTATAAAATAAATGCTTCCATGAAAAAGCTATATGACATCTTTTTTTTTAATTTTTTATTTTTTATAAACATATATTTTTATCCCCAGGGGTACAGGTCTGTGAATCACCAGGTTTACACACTTCACAGCACTCACCAAAGCACATACCCTCCCTAATGTCCATAATCCCACCCCCTTCTCCCAACCCCCCTCCCCCCATATATGACATCTTTAAAAAAAATTTTTTTTACTTACTTAAGTATTTACTTCCAGTAGAGTTAACATACAGTGTTATATTAATTTCAGGTGCACAATATAATTGATTCAATAATTCTATACGTTACTTAGTGCTCGTCATTGTAAGTGCACTCTTCAATCTTACAATGAAAACTTGTGGGTTTTAGTGAATTCTAACAGAACCCTAATAGAAGAGAATTCCTAATAGGAATAGAACCCCAGAGGACAAACTGAAGCCTTATATTTAAGGCATCATATGACAAAGACCCAAAACATAAATTAGACTCAACAGATCCTTCTACTCCCAAATTATAAGAACCAAATGTGTTACAATACACACTAAGAGATCAAGAAAAAAAATGATGAGAACGTAACAACAGAAAAATGACACTTCTCTTTGTTAACATATAAAACAGAATAGTTCCCTTTGTAATAAGCTAAGAGGTCATATAGTGGAAAGGAGAAAATATCCTTACAGTTCAGGATGTATCCTCTACCTATTCTCAGCTCCTTGCTCCAGAACCAAAGGATATCCAAAGGAGCAGAAAGCAATGGTCCAATTTTTAGCTATTTTAAATTTAAGGAAAATGTAAAAGTTTAAAGTTCGACCCATGTGGAAGTTTCAAAATGATTAATTTAGCCTCTACATAGTGACAGCGAACAGTGGTGTGAAAAGGATAGAGGCTCTTCAAAGTAAGACAGATCTGGGTTCAAATCTCATGTTTTGCTACTCATGAATTATATGAACGTAACACAAATACCTAATTAATTTGGGTCTGCTTCCTCATCTACAAAATAAAGGGAAAGACTTTTAAGACACGCATTCTAAGATAACGTCTATAAAGTCTCTAACATGGAGTCAGGCAAATGAGTAAATGTTTCCTCCCCTGTGCATTTAGGTCTGTTTCTAGATACAGAGAATCTCAATGTGGTTTCCATTTATTTTTAAATGTTTTCATCCATTTCAACCAGTAAGTAGGGGAGCCCATATACTCGGAGTGCCAAGCACTCAATAAGGAACACAGATATAAACACTAGACAAAGTACATGCATGTAAGTATGTATGTCCAGATATGTGTACACATACATACTAAGAAAGACAGACAGTATAAGAATATACACAGTATGTTGTTAACTATTATATGCTTTTAGTTGTTGTAGGTCTAAATTTGCCCTGCTGAGAAGAAGACTTCAAAAAATCAGGCAGTTCTTGGAAGATACAGTGGAGTTGCCAAGCAGGACAGAGGGCAGAAGAGGGCATTCCCAGCAGAGAGATCTAAGGATGGGGAGGGAGTAAAGGCAAACCATGCCATGTCTGGCAAACTGCCCAAGGACTGTAGCACAAGGCGGGACACAGGGTTTCCAAAGAAGGGAGACAGAAGAGTAGGAGAATGTGGCCAACCAAAATCAACCTAGCCTTCTAATTTTAAAAAAGTAACATTATTACATCTTGCAATAACCTCTTACCTGGCTAGAGAAGTCACACTGCCACCCTGTAATTAGGAATGGCACAGGGATGCTAAGCAACAACTTAGTTAAATTCAACAGTTGTTACCTCTTTTGGGCGACAATTCTGGGCAGAAAATATACTTATTCAACTGTGCTACGCTAACACTTTATTAAAATTCTCAATTATTAATTAAAACCACATTTTTTTTTTTAGAAGTTAAGCAAGAAGCCTTCTTTTCCAAGCCAAAGACCTTTTGCCTTTACACAGCATTCTAAGAGAACCCCAGGTATCACATTACTCCTCTCCCGATTATCTGACACCCTTAAGAAGAGGAGGAAAGAAGTATATAGGAGCCTTAGTCCCCTTTAAGAGTACATTCTAATTCAGTGGAGACAATCCTGGTTCTACCTGCATCACCATAAGTCTCTTTTCTATTCCTTGTTAACAGTGCTTAGACATACTACAAATTCATGCTAATTTCATGCTCTTTCAGTAAGAATTCTGAATCTACTATTCTTAAACCTTAAATTCTCAGATGTGCCAAATCCCTAAGTTCCCAGAACTACCCTCAAAAAATCAACCCTGTTCCTACTTTACCGTCATAAAGGTATCTGATGAACTCTGCAGCACCAAGTCAGGGGCAAAGAGTGCGGGCAACCAGAACAAAAGCAAGGAAGAACAGTCTGAGTAGCACTCCTGACCACTGTTCTACTCTTGACCACAGATATGTTTAAAAGCACGAGAAGATACACAAGTGCTTCTCATGTTACTGCTGTTGCAAGGTATATTTTCCCAACAACACTGCCTTTAAACACCAACCACCTCAACGAAGACTCAACTACTACGGAAACAGTAACATTACAATGGTGGAGGGAAGAGAAGTCCTGTACACTATACTCTATGAGCAATACAAAGGTCATTAAGGTCAATTCTGAGTACTTGGATTTTTTTCCTGACACACTCAATCCAGAACTTAAGCTTGCTATTCTCTAAAATGATTTTTCATCAAATTTGTTGAAGAGGTAGTTCCCTGCACAGCCTTCACCTCCTCCTCAAGACAAGCAATCTGGCCTATTTCTCCTTCACTCTTGGGATTCTCATCTTAAGGATCAGCAGTAATTTGCCAAAACTAGAGGGCCCTTCTTAGATCAATTGTGCTACTCCTCTACAGCACTTGACAAAGCTGATTTTCACTATTCCAATGCCCTCTTCTTAAATTCTCTTTTCTTGGGTTCTCTGGAAGTACACCATCCTGAGTATTTTTCAACCTTTCTGGACTAGTCTTATTTTTTTCTCATCGTTTTATGTAGGCAGTTTCCTTCTACTTTTGTCCTCACATTTTACACACACACACCCTCCTCTCCCTCCACCTTGAAAATGCATGGCTTCTATAATCACCTATAATGCAAATAACCTCCAAAAGTCTCCTGCCCTGATGCCAGATCCATATTTGCAGGTACATCATAGAATCTCCACCTCAATGTCACATTTGTTCTAAAAATTAAACTGTCCAAACAGATCTTATAAAAATCAGCTCTTCTTCAAGGGCTTTATCCTGTGATCTTGAGTTCTCAAACATTAAAAAAAAAAAGTAACTGTAGACTTTAAGATTTTATTTATTTATTTGACAGACAGAGATCACAAGTAGGCAGAGAGGCAGGTGGCAGGGGTGGGGGAGGGAAGCAGGCTCCATGCTGAGCAGAGAGCCTGATGTAGGGCTCCATCCCAGGACCCTGGGATCACGACCTGAGCTGAAGGCAGAGGCTTTAACCCACTGAGCCACCCAGATGCCCATACAGTTTCCTTTTTAATATACCTTTCTGGCCCCCATCATTTAATCAGTTGCTAAGAACTATAAATTCTACTTTTAGGGGGGATGACTTTTATAAAATATTCTGTATTCCCACCTCTCAGTTCCCAACACCCTCAGAGGTTCTAATGTCTTTTGCTGAGAGCAAACCAGGGCACCTGAAGCCCACGAGGGACACAAAGATTATCCTGGGAATAAATCAGATGGATGACTTGAAGGGATATCTTAGACCCCCAACTTCCAGTACTCATTGCAAAAATGTGTCTAGGAGTTTGGATCCTAAGGTTTTCCCTTTTACAATCTCCAGCCTCCACAGGACAAGTAAAGACATCTCTCTCAGCTCCAAGACCACCATGTTACACTGCCCCAAGGCTGGAAAAACCTCCACTGTCAAACAGAGCCACGGAGATACTACTGGAATTGTTAAGAGATCAACTCTCTAAAGACTGTAACAAAGACATTTACAAGTCAGATATGTTTTAATTCTTTGCTTTCAAAAAACTGAAAAGACTGATAGCCCATTAAAAACATGTCTTTAAAAATTTTAGCATATAAGCTCGAAGAAATTCAAGGAAATTAGTGCTGCTAACAAAACCATTTCCATCAACTTATCTGTATCAACAAAATTTCTCAGTGCGCACAGGTCTTAAAATAATAAAAGGTAGAAATGGATGCTAAGTATTGTCTCATTCTGGCAAACTATATTCATCATGAATACACACGTGACTTATTTTTATTTTTTACGATTTTACTTATTTGACAGGGAGAGGGAAAGACAGCAAGAGAGGGAACACAAGAGGGGGAGTGGGAGAGGGAGAGGCAGGCTTCTCACCAGGCAGGGAGCCTGATGCAGAACAGCATCCCAGGACCCTAAGATCATGACCTGAGCCTAAGGCAGATGCTTAATATCTGAGCCACCCAGGCAACCCATACATCACTTTTTAAAAAGCCCTATGCAGGGGACCTGGATGGCCCAGTTGGTTAAGTGACTTTGGCTCATGCTTCAGGCTCCCCACTGAGCAGGAGAATCGGCTTCTCCCTCTAGGTCTCCCTCTGTCCCTCCCCACGCTGCTCATGCTCTCTCTCAAAAACAAAAACAAACAAACAAAAAACTTAAAAAAAAATTTTTTTTAAAAAGCCCCATCCATTCTGTTGAGATACCTACTCAGTAAAATTGTGTAGGAAATGGAAAGATATCAAGATAAAAAGAACAGGCTAACATTCATAACTTAAAAGTTTATTCTTGAAAATGGATGACAAAAGTCATCAAAGTGCTATGCTATGTAGATTTTTTAAAACTTTGTAACAGTTACATTTATAAGTTTTGTTTTTAAAAATAGCTATAAACTTAAAAATGCATGAAACAGTGTTTTTGAAACTATTTTAGGAAGTATACAGTGAGTAACTTTGAAGACCACTACCCTCCATCACCAACTTCGTCTCCCCTCATTCTACCCCAGTTTACACATCACAACCACTTCTATCTTCCTAAAGCTCTACTCTGTTCAATACACTCCCTGCCCTTCCTCCCCCCTCCTTCCCCTCCCCGACCCCAAAACTCCCAGACAGCCAGGGTTAAGGGACTCACTTTCTCATGCTGTAATTAAAGGGACTCCGTGATCTGGCACAGCATCTTTCCCTCTTTTGCACAACCAGACTGGAGCCCATTTCCAGTCACAATTCCCACAACCCTCCTGTCCTATGTCCTTATTACATCTGTCCCACTTCTGCCCTTTTACCCTCATCTCAGTTTAAACTTACCTATTTACAAACACCATTCAGTTTCCTTTTTCTTAAGATTTTATTTATTTGAGAGCGAGCGAGCATGAAAGGGGAGAGGGTCAGAGCGAAAGCAGGGAGCCTGATGCAGGACTCCATCCTGAAACTCCGGGATCCTGGGGCCAGCCAAAGGCAGTTGCTTAACCAACTTAGCTACCCAAGCATCCCTCCTCTTCTAATTAAGATCTCTTCCTCCTTTGAATCCCCCAGTCTGGGTGCCCTAGCTTTTATTCCGCCAGCAATCACAGTGTTTGAGCTGTTTTTCCTTCTTTCATTTTCTTTTGCTTGTCCCCAGTTCCAACATAGATAAATTCCCTGAAGGCATAGACTGTCCTGTTCATTCTTTTATTACCTTAAAAAAAAAAAAAAAAAGTCTAATGCTTCTCCTGAATAATGCACTTAATTAACATGTTAGTGAAAGGTAGCCCACAGCGATACTTGAGGGAACTAGAGTACTTCATCCTCTGCTAAGATAGTGACAAGCTCATTAGCATATTAATGCCTCTGAGAGGTACCACACCAAAAAGAATGGTTAATTTCTGGAACCTGACTTTCACCAAGCTTGATCACGACACAGCATCCTTTCATTCACCATGTAGTCTCTAATAATAGCCTCTAAAATAGGGGGAAAAAAGAAACCCACAAAAAACAGACAATGCGTCCTCCCTCCTCCCATTTTTCTTCCCTTGATACTACTTAGACCACAATAAAATTTCCCAAATTTTGTCTCCCAATTCTTTACATTCTTTTTAGAAAATGAAAACAAGATGTACCTTGGAGATTTAATCATTTTTATAAAAGTCTTACCTTAAGATATGGGCTTTAAGATGGTATTTTAATAAATAAGCCAACAAATGAATAGGGAGGAAGGGGATGCTCTTCAGTAAAGCAGATTGCCGAACAGGAAATGTAAATGGATTCAAGTAAGAATCACAGACACATTCTAATACTAATGGGTAGAAGTCTGTTTGGGAATGAGGTATTTCCTCGGTGTCCAACTATTCCCCTTACTAATTATTAAAGGAAAGAACAGAATCTTTAGGTGGAGAAATCTTGCAGACATTACCTTAATCAAGTGGTTAAAATTACCACCACCAATAATGGACAACTGACATCAGGTGCCTCTTGAGATGAAGCACTGAGAAAAATTACAGAACTGCTTACATAGTATTCCTGTTTAAAAAAAAAAAAAAAAGAAAGAAAGAAAAAAGAAAGAAAGAAAAGCCCAAAGAAAAAAAAAAGTGCAAAACCTTAATCTAATCATGAGGAAACTATATAAAACCAGATTCTTCAAAAATATCAGTACATGAAAGCTAAAGGCTTTCAAAGAGGCATTACAACTAAATGCAATGCTAGAGCTGGACTGGTAAAATGGTTGCCATAAAAAACATTATCAAACAACTGGTGAAATTTGAAAATGACTACTTCTTACATATTTGAATTGTATCAATGTTACATTTTGTGAATCTGATCGCTGATTATGAGAGAATGGCCTTGCTCTTAGGAGATCCAGGCTAAAGGGTCTGATTTCTAAACTTATTCTTAAAAGATGCAAAGAAGGGGTGCCTGGGTGGCTCAGTGCATTGAGCCTCTGCCTTTGGATTGGGTCATGATCCCAGGGTCCTGAGATTGAGCCCTACATCGGGCTCTCTGCTCAGCAGAGAGCCTGCTTCCTCCTCTCTCTCTGCCTGTCTCTCTGCCTGCTTGTGATCTGTCAAATAAATAAATAAAATCTTAAAAAAAATGCAAAGAAGATTAAGAACAATGTATATATTACACTGTGTGTGTGTGTGTGTGTGTGTGTGTGTGTGTGTAATGTATAGAAAAAATAGAGCTGTCTGGCAAAATGTTAACATTAGTTGGAGGTAGGTGAAGAATTTGGGGAATTAACTAGAACACCTGTGCAACTTCTCTGTGGGTCTAAAAATTTTCAATTCAATTAAATCAATTTTTCACATTTACTCTGAAAATAAATTACTTCACTATTTGACTACAATTAAGGTTTTATGACCGAAATTAGCTTAGCCAGAAAAACCACAACTCACCTTAGTAAGTATGTGCTGAAGGTCTAAGGTGTGATGGGTACTATTATAGGTAAAGAGTAAAAATGTTACAGACCTTGGACTGAACAGTACAGTTGCAAGGGTAGCAAATCACCGCCAGCAGGCGAAACTGGCCCCAGTCTGATCTGTGCATGGAGCAGCCAGCTATCCTTATTCATTTCTGTACTGTCTTGGGCTGTTTTCATCCTACGCAGGCAGACCTGAGTAGCTGCAACAGAGACAGCGTGGCCCAAAAAACCTAAAATATTTACAGCCTGTTCCTTCACTGACTTTCCAATCCCTGGTCTAGGAATGTAGCAGAAATGTAATTAAGGCATTGTTTGGGGAAAAAAATGATTAAGAGAAACAACAGATCTGAAGGACTGTATAACATCAAGCAACAGGTATGTTGTTTCAATTTACACTTTGTGACAATGTTCACCAGATAGCCTTCCTTTAAATATATTAAAAGTTCACTAAATCCTCAGAAATGATCTTTACTGGGACATATAAAGGCATCCTATAGCATGTTTAATCTTCTAATTGAAGTTAAGCAAGAATAATTTCCTAAAGTTCATTCTATGTGAATATTCTAAAAACATTTCCCTAAAGTCTACATATAAATAGAAGAGGCATCAGTGTGTTTACCTTCTGTCAAATTAGTTACCAAGATCACGCTTCCTAAACAGTATTTGCCAGAGGAACATGCAGCACACTAAAGCCCTTGCAAGTGTGTGCAAGTGTGGATTCCTATACATTATAGATGTGTTGTTTTTTCCCTTCAGTGAGTAAACATTTTCCTCATAGTCCTATTAACCCTACTAAGTTGGTAAGTAATCCTTTTCTCCATAGGTAATCCAAATACAAAATTAGAGCTAATCCAGATCCAAATTACCACCAATCTCTAATACTCCATTAAGTGGAGTCTTGATTTTATTCCAAGTTTTGAAGATATTTCTAGCAAACACTAAGTTAATAACTAAATGTAAAAATGATTTTTATCAAGTCTTTCTGACTATAAATTTAAAACAGTATAGTTAGTTTAAACATAAATTCAGATTTTAGAATGATCACTTGATGTGATGATCAGATATATCAGATCCCATGCCACTTTTACTGCAATGACTGTCTCCCCCGTACATGAGTGTTTAAACACAAAGGGAAAGTGTGTATTTTGCTCCTAACATTTCCATGACAAATAGGAGTAACTCAGGACAAAAATGATTTTACCTACCAAATACTTAGAGCATGTTAGTACCTTTGTGTCCTTCAGAACCTTTACGAGGTTAATGACCTAAGTAAGTGATAAATTAAGGGAAGTCAAATTGGAAGGCAGGAAGAACACAGTAGTCAAAGGTAATAAAGTAAGAAAGACTGTGTCACAGAGGTTCATTAACCTAACACTTTCAAGTTAGGGGACTGAGCAAATTATTTAACCATCAGATAAGCCTCATCTGATACCACTTTTGTAAAACTTTGCGCTTACCACAGACCTCATGGGGAGTACTATAAGATTATAGCACATTGCCCAACACACAGTATGATAATAAATGGTAATTAAAAAAATGAAATCCAGAAATTTCTCCCACCTCTCTTTTTCAACTAAAGAGCTATGTTAGATGAGCTCTAGGAAAAGGACATCAACACCTTCAAGATCTGAATTGTATTCTAGCCACCTTGCCACCCTTATCTGGGAGACCTTGGGCTTATTACTTTCTTCTGCTTAAAGAACAATTATATAATCTGCCCTCTAGCTCTTGATTTCAGTAATTCTGGGATCACTGGCTCACTAGAGGTACAGCACAGCTCACAATTTTAGAAGTTTATGTGATTCTAGATGATATTGGCAAACAATTTTTATTTTCTTTTCAGTGTTCCAAAATTCATTGTTTATACACCACACCTAGTGCTCCATGCAATACCTGCCCTTCTTAACACCCACCAGCAGGCTCATGCAACCTCCCAACCCCCCGGCAAACCAATTTAAAATAGAAAACTTAACTTTAGTTCACCAGTATTCTTTTGCTTCCATAAAGGCTAGCCCACAAGGGCAAAATGTGCTTAGCATGATAAAAATAAAGAAGATATTGCTTCTCTTAAACCGGTGATCAATATGAAAGTAAATTTAGTAATTATTCAAATATGCTTTATTGCAGTAGTACCAACAAGGCCAATGTCTAAAGAACAATCATTTAGGGTGTCTGGGTGGCCTAGTTAGTTCAGAGTCCGACTCGATTTCGGCTCAGGTCATGATCTCAGGGTTCTGAGATGCAGCCCCCTGTCCAGCCCTATTATGGATGTGGAGCCTGCTTGAGATTCTCTTTTCTCCCTTTGCCCCTCCCCTCGAGGCATGCCCTCTGAAGTAAATAAATCTTAAAAAAAAAAAAAAAAGAAAGAAAGAAAGAAAGAAAAGAATTTAATTAAATTATTCAAAGTTTCATTATTTACTATACCTTAGTTACATTATTTACTGGATCTTAGATACCCTTCCACTCACAGATTACACATACTTCAGGTATATGCCTTGTGAAATATTTATAGTTAAAATAAAATAACACCTGGGATGTCACTAAAGTACTCTGGCTGCCTCCTCTCTACTCCCCCCCCAAAAGCCCATATGTTAGAGGTGTGTAAATGAAAGTTGAGGGTAAGGAGGGATATGATGACTCATCTGCTGTCATCTTATCTGAATGAAATTTTCCATTCAAAAAATTAAATGGCATTCAGTTAAAAAAAATCAATGTAATTCGTATTTTAAAAAAATAAAGAAAACCATATTTGTAGAAAAAGAATGTGACAAAATCCAACATCCACTCCTAATTTCAAAAAAGTTCTCAGTAAACTCAGGGAAGTTTCTCAACCTGATAAAGGGCATTTGTGAAAAAATAATAAACTGAACCTCAAAATTCAAACTTCTACTCCTCTAAAGACACTGCTAAAAATAAGACAAGTTATACACAGAAGATAGTATTTGCAAATCACATACCTGAGAAAGAACCTGTGCCTGGAATATATAAAGAACTCCCAAAATTTAGTAAGAGAACAAATACCCAATGAAAGAATGAGCAAAAGATTTGAACAGGCACTTCATCAAAGACATATAGATGGCAAATGAGCACAGGAAAATATGAGCATTATTAGTCATTAAGGAAATACAAATTCAAACTACAAAAAAACAAAAAAACCAAAACAACCCAAACCACTATACATACTTAAGAGGACAGCTAGAATGAAGACTGCCCACACCAAACGCTGGCAAGGGTATGGAGCACCGGGAACTCTTACACACCGCTGGTGGGAGTGTAAAATGGTACAACCACTTTGGAAAACAGTTTGGCAGTTCCTTAAAAAGGGAGACAGCCATTCTACTCCTAGATACATACCCAAGAGAAAGACCATTATGTGTCCACACAAAGACTTGTACATGAATGCTCACCAGAGCTTTATTTCTAACAACCCAAAACTGGAATCATTCCAAGTGTCCATCAACGTTTTGAGGGCAGAGAAGAGCTGAGAAAAAAGAAGTTTTTCTGCTCAAGAAGTTATCTACTCAAGATAAGTGAATAAACAGCAATGGGCAGAATCTGAATGCAGGCCTAATGTTTACAAAACCAAGTGCTCTTTCCTCTGCACAGAACTAGACTGAAATTGGGGCAACTGAGTGGCTCACTCAAGTCATGATCCCAGGATCTAGGCCCCACGTGGGGCTCCCCGCTGAGCAGTGAGTCTGCTTCTCCGTCTCCCTCTCTGCCCACTTGTGCACGCACACTCTCAACTAATAAAATCTTAAAAAAAGAACTACACTGAGATGTGTTCCAGAATTACAGCATGATAAATGCTCAAACACCAACTTGACACCAAGTAGGCCAGAGAACAAGTCTGCTACCAAGTCTAGGAGGGTAAAGAGCTAAGAACACTTGACTGAACAGTCAGGAGGATCGAAGGATGGATCTGGAGAAGGGGGACCTTAGGTGACCTGCCAGCTGAAAGATCAGTGCAGAAGTGCCTGCTTCAGAACTTAGAGTGAATATAGGCCTCTTAACCTCTTAACCTTAGCCCAAACCCCACAGATGTGCCACCACTCCTCCTCCAAAACATTCAATTAGGTTTATTTTCAGATCCAAGTTAAATGCAAAGTAACATTTTTTTTTTCTAAAGATTCTATTTATTTATTTGACAAAGAGATCACAAGGAGGCAGAGAGGCAGGCAGAGAGAGAGGGAGGAAGCAGGTTCCCTGATGAGCAGAGAGCCCGATGTGGGGCTCAATCCCAGGACCCTGAGACCATGACCTGAGCTGAAGGCAGAGGCAAAGTAACACTTTAATTCAGCCCACTCCATCATGTAGCTTATGGCAAAAATTCTTTGCCATCAGGAGAGAAAAATCTCAAAGCAAAATAAAAGGCGAACAGAGGAGTGAATAGTTTAAAATATAAGTTCTTTGTATTGATGGGATGAGGAACTGAGGCAAAAGTGCCAGAAATAATAAACCAGTGATCAAATGTGGCAGACTAATCAACTTTACCCAGCAAGGGCTGTTCATCTTTCCCCCAAGTCATGCAGATACAAGTCCAGGCAGCTGATGTGCATATTTACAAAAAAGGTTTTCTCCTTTTATCTTAAGACAAAAAACAAAAAACAAAAAACAAAAAACAAAAAAAAAAAAGAAAGAAAGAAAAGAAAAAAGAAAAAAAAATTCTGCAGAGAATGGTTACCCAACACATCATTAACTGATTCTATATACATGGGGGTACCACTAAAACCAATTTTAAACATGCTTTTCTAGGATATTAATTATATTATCTCTAAATAAAGACTTTTCCTATGTAGTCTTGTTGGTAGCAATCAAAATATGCTATCAAGTCTCATGACTCACTCTTCCAAATCCCCATTTAACAACAGTTCTAAATATTATGGCTTTCAAGGGCACCTTCCTACAGCTTTTTAATTGATTCCCCGGCCGCTACTACACACAGCCCTAATTTTTTCCTCCTTACTTCCCTTAGGTGGCAAGGACATTAAGAATCTTATCAAAACTAGTTTTCAAAAGTAGTCCGAGGGCCCAGAGACTCTTTGAAAGAAGTACAGTCCGAGCAAATATACCCAGTTAGTCCCGGATCCATCCTTAATTCACTCTAATCCAATAGTGCCCTCAAACCTGAAAAAGAATATAGTGTAAAAATTTTCCAAAACTTCTTCGAATATGAACAATTCTGCGGTATGGCATATGACATAACATAGCTCCAAAGGCTCTTCAACGTCACGCTAGTTACAGCTGAAAGAAAAGTTAACATAAACACTAAATAAGCTATATTACACCCAAGCTTCATCCGAATGACCTCTCGGTTAAATCAAACCACATACAGCATGCTAGATTAATCCTCAAGGGTATTTTAAGCATGGGTTCAAACAAATTGCCTATACAACAGGCTTGGGCTGCTGCTCAATGCTGTAAACTAAGCGATTTAAGAAAAGAAAGTATTTCCAATAAATATTTAGAACCAGGAGGCCTACCTTAAAATTCTGACTGGTAGTTAAGGAGTTTCATTTCCTGAGAAAATAATTTAGTCCCTTGCACGTCAGCTAACTTATCAGAATACAACAGCCTTCTAACTCATCCAATCTTACAGAAGATTACTATAAGCCCTATCTCACCTATTTTAGAAATCCAGCAAATGGAATGTAAATCTAAAATGCATCCTTGAAAACTGATAATAGAAATTTAAAATCTCTCTCTTTGAAAGTCTACCTGAAATTTTGCATGGCCTCCCATGATTCAAGAAACAGGATTTCCCCCGGACTCTGAAGTCACTCTGCTGAGATACCTATTCAAATGGATGTCACTGGCTTTCTTTCACTTTGAAATTCAAAGTATGTTTCATGGTACAGTATGGAAAGTACCACTTTTAACCTATGACAAACTTAACAGTACCTAGTCATTTCATTTACTTACCTTTATGACCTTCTGCTATGTACATACAAAGCACCATTTTTCACATACTAGGATTTCATTTCTTTTTCTCAAGGCTATCAGCCAAGTCAGTCTTTGACCAACCTTTCCTCCATTCTGCCCACTTTTCTATGGGCTCTGTACAGAGACTTTGGGACTTAAACCAAAACAAAAGACCTAAGATTCTTATCAAGGTCTGGCAATGCCCCCCTCACTTCAAAATCCAGACCACACCCAGGTCCTCTCCTAGTCTCCATAGCAACAGATCACCTGTACTATTATATTTACTCTCTTTTTGTCTAGGTTCTGCATTTAGGAAAGACAACCAAGACTCTGGAGTTTGGCCAGAAAGTGAGGTCTTCCCATCACAAGGGCTGACTTAGACCTAGCTTGGCTGAAGCAGCAGGAACTGGTACACAACTACTCCGGAAGCAGGCCTCCATACCAGAACGGCGTGAGACAGAAAATCGGCTCATATGATAACGTTCCCATTGTAAGGGTAGCCCAAGATCCATTCTTTCCGACATCCCTGGTCCTCCATCTTCTCCAGGATGTGACAAGCTTTCTCATTCTCTCTCACCCTTGGCCTAGGCACCATAGCCAGATTTCCCCCTCATTCTTTCTCCCTTCACAATAAACAGCAAGTGGTCCTTCAACTGGCCACATGTTCAAAGATCCTTTGTTTCTAAATATTCCGGGTAAAGGTACCTGTGAAACCATAGCAACTGAAAAAACAAAACAAAACAATTATTCTAAAAAAGTCTTCAACCAATTTATAAATATGCAAATAAACTATGCCTTCAGATGTCTGTTTTATCCTAAATTAAACCTTTAATAAGTTAACTGCAAGCATCAGCAGAATCTATAATTACATTAATTCTGTAGTGTAATTTTCAACATCAGTATTTCCTTTTCGGTTCTTTAAGCTTCCCTTCCTCTTCAGTCCTAAGCACCACCATATAATAGTACTATTTACCAAGTACTGTTCTAAGTGCTTTCTGTGCGCTCATTTACAGAAGCCTCTAAACAACTCTAAACAGGCAATACCTATTATGCCTATCGACAAATGACAACTTCAGCATCTGGACCAGGTTAAGTAAGCTGTACGAGTCTGTCCAAAATGACAATACCAAAACTGGAACAAAACAATCTGGCTTCGGAGTTTTGTCTATTAACTACTGAGGTTCACTGCCTCTGATAGCCTCATTATCACACTTACACTAAAACTGCTTGTAAACCACTAGAGGGCATAGACTGTGGCCATCCTTTGCAGAGCTATATCCTCAGTACACAGAAGTCTTGAGGCTTATGAATAAACCATTGTTGAGTTCTTCACAGGTGTGCTTTCCCCTCTAGACTGTGCTCCTTTAGGGTCAATGAGGAAACTCACACCACAGGTCATGCTCTACATGCATGGCATCTCGGTGAAAATAAAAGAATAGGCAGAAGTCCTTCCTTCACACATTCCTAAACACCTGCTGAGTGACGTTTCTTCTATTTATAAAGTCTTGAACATAATTACAGGAATGAGAAGCCCCTGTTGGAGATAACAATCAAAGCCACCTTTCCAATCCTAATTCTGCAAGCAATCGATGGCTGCCTTGAATAACCTTTCAAACTTGCTAGCAGGCACAACATATGACATCAGGTGAAATGTAGAAGCTGTCCTTCACTACATTAGCACTGCTCCCTTTAAGAGAATTTTTTTTTTTTAAATAAACAAGCCCGAGTTAGCAAAAGTTAATTCTGCATATGGTTAATTTGCTTTAAAAATGATTACTCTTTTCAGAGAACCCTTCTGAATAGTAAATTCCCCCTTACTTCACTCAAAACATCTAGGAATTTAAAAATTAAGCTTAATTTGGCCAAGGAAAAAACCACATTAGACGACACTAAGGATTAACGACCCGGTATTTAAAAGAGCAATTTCAAACTGCAACCATCTCTGAATTACTTACCCAAGTATTAGCCACAGTAAATCTCAGCATCGGGCAGGCTTTCCCCTAAATACACCACAAATTCTACCGTGGTTATCATTTCAACGCAGAACCATTTCCAAATTATCTTCTGATGCTTAGAAAAGCACACACGAAATAAACAAATTCCTTTCTAAATTATCAGTTCCTTCCTGACACTATTCTGGACACAATGTCAAAGTTTGTGTGGGTTTTTTTTTTGTTTTGTTTTATTTTTTTGCTTTTTTAAACAAAAGATCGACTCTCTTAAAACTTCCCTTTCTCAAAGAAAAGCTGAAACTGTAATATTTAGGGAGGTCTGGGTGACTGGCGAACGTACATGCGTTAAAGAAATACTCTCTCCCAACCTAATAACTCCTGATGAGGCCACACCTTCTATCCTTCCCGTAATCCACAAATCACAGGGGGGTGTCGAGGCAATCTAAAAACTGCTCGGGGCTAAAGGGAAATTACAGGTACGTCGTCTCCACACAGGGAGAGCCCGGGTAACTGACCCGAGGCGGCGGAACCGGGGCCAGGCTCCCCTACAGCTGGCCGCCGAGTGATACTTGCGAGCAACTCTAAGAAAACACACCTTCCTTCTCGGAGCCTCTTCCTGAGGGGAGAGGCGGGGAGGGGGGGGTGGTCCGCGAAGGGCCCCCCACCGGGAACAAGCACACCCCAAATGCCCATTTCACATTTCAGCCCCGCCACTCTCTCCTCCCGAAACAGACGCCGAGCGGGCCCCGAGCCCACAGGCACCCGGGGGGTGATGCGAGGGTGGGCGACGCGGCGGGGCCCGAGCTCGGGCGTCAGACAGGGCATCTCTCGCCGCCCGCGGACGCGGGCGCGCCGTTCCCTTCCCGAAGAGCAAAGCTCCCTCCGGTTCACGGCCCCCGCCGGCCCAGGGCCACGCCTCGCCGAGCCCGGTCCCCGCCGGCCGGGCCCAGGCCGCCGCCGCCCGCCCTTCCTTCCCGGCCGCTCCCCGCGGGCCGCCGGAGCCGCGACAGCGCGGCGGGCGCACTCACATCCGTCCGCGTCCTCCTGCAGGTCCTCCTGGAGCAGCGAGAGGTCTGCGCCGAGGGGAGAGAAGAAAGGCCCGGTCAGCGCCCCCGGGACCCGGCGCGCCGCCCCCGCCGCCCGCCCTCCCGGCCCCGCGGCGCCTCCCCGCGCCAAGACCCCGCGCCGGCCGCGAGTTGGGGCGGCGGCGGCGGGCGGCGGGCGGCTGGCGGGCGGACGCGGGGAGGAGGCGCCGCCGCCGCCGCCCGGAGGACAGGGGGCCACGTACCCGCCATCTTGTGGTCGCCCCCTCCTCCTCGGTCTCCCGGGGATCCGGGGCTACATGGAGCGGCGCGAGCCGGGGAGTCGGGGAGCGCGCGCGGGAGGGGCGGCAAGGAGGAGGGACGGGCCGGCGAGGACGCGCACGCGCGGGCACGCGCGGGGCGGGCCGAGAGCCCGGGCCTGGGCCGCGGGCGTTGCGGCTCCCGGACGCCGAAGGGCGGGCGGGCGCCGCGGGGCCCGGGCCTCGCCCCGCCTCGCCCCGCCGCTCCGCGCGGCTCCCGGGCGGCGGGCGCTCCCTCCTCCCGCCTCCCTCGCTCCCGGCCCGGCCCGGCGGCGCGCGCTCACACCCTCGGCCGGAGGCGCCCTCACGCCGAGCGCTGCGACGGGCGCGCGCGAGCTGCCGCCGGCCCGGGACCCTGCGGCGTGTGCCCGGAACCGGGCCCGGGTGGGGCCTCCCGCGGCCCGGCAGGCTTTATTGGGTCACCGGCCTCGCCCACCGCCTCGTCGGCCGCGGCCCTTCTTCGCGGGCTCGCCGTTCGCCGCCCCGCGCCCCCTTCCCAGGGCTTGCACGTACGTCGTCGGCGATCCGAGGCCCGGCGGAGGCCGAGGGTCCCACCCTCCGGGTGGAGGAAGCGCCGCCTCCCCGCGCGCCGGGGGCCCTCGCGAAGTGGCTGGTAACAAAGCCCAGGGCTCGGCTGTACCGCGGTTGAGTGACAAAGTCATCCTAGTGTAGCCCACTTTCCCACCCGGCGCGTGTCTAAGTCCGAGGCACGGATTATTGCCCCCGTGGCCTGCCCTTCGTGCGCTGGCAAAGCGGGAAATGCTCGGGCAAGTGCGCCGGCGGGCCCGGGTTCAGATCCCGATTCTGCCGTTTACTTAGGTGTGTAACCCGTTTGTAAATGAAGGCTGACACCTGGCTCAGGATTCCTGGGATCGATGAAGAATGAGGAACCCAGCATGTTACTTCTTAGTTGAAATAATTTCGTGAGCACCTGATGGGCACGGCTGAAATCACTATTACTAATTTTATTACTCCCGCTTTTTTTTTTTTTTTAAACATGTGTTAAGCCCAAAAGCAAAGCGGAGGCTGAATCCAGGTTTTCTGACTCCATTTCGCACTGTCCTGCCTCCAAGACTCTAATCTATTCCAGCTCCACCTGAGGCCTCCAAAATGTTAACCTCCCGAAGTGGAGAACAAAACATCCAGTTGTTTAATTGACGCCGTATTGACAGGTCTGGCTTCTGGAAAAGGACAGGGAATTCTGAATCATCAGCTTGTCCCTTTCTGTATTGTGGTCTTCACCAAGGACACTATCGACTGATCCTTGAACTATGCAGGTTTGAACCGTACATAGATTTTTAAAAACAAATTCATTAGAAAAATTTGGGGAGATTTGCAACGATTTGAAAAAACTAAAACAGCATAGCCTAGAAATAGCGGAAAAAGAAAAAGTTAGGTATTATTGTAAGAATGCAGGATACACATATTAGACACAGATCAACTAACTGGGTTATTGGTTAAGGCTTCGAGTCAACAGTAGGCTATAAACAGTTAAGTTTTGGGGAGTCAGAAGTTTCACATAGATTTTTGACCGCAAGGGGGTGGGCATCTTATCCCATTGTATTGGCATTTAATGCCATTGAGAATCCGACTAAGGATCAGATCGATTCTCTGAAATTCATAATTCTGTGTAATAAAATGGGTCCCACATTGCTATTCTAAAAACTTCCCTCAGCTATGACAAGGTGGACCACAGATTTCTAAAAGCAAATAAAAATCAGAATAGAATCTATTACTCCAGATGTGTGTCTAATTTTCTCAAATACAGAATAATAAAAACTAAAGGCCAAACTCATAGCCTATTTTTTTCTTTCCCTTGCAGAATGCCCTTTTGTGAATTCAGCTGACACCAATTCTCAAATGACAGCTGGAAATTCACAAACTATTAAGAGAAACCAGCCTCAGTTGATTCAGTCCATGAGCGTTCTGCCCTGCTTGCGAATATTTGTCTTGTTGACCACCTACTGTTTTTAGCAGTTCTGTGTAGAGAGGAGGAGGGGAGAGGATTTGGCTCTTGGCACTAAGCTGGTGATTTTGCAAGAACACAAAACCTACAGAGTATCTACTATACTTCAGCCACTGCTTATACAAAGACAACGAAAACTGGGCAATCTACCCAGAAGTCAGGTTTATTATAATGATCAGCGATGATGGGAAAACAGATTATGTACCAATTGCTAACCTGGGGTACCAAGACGAAGGAACTCTGCTTTTGGTAGCTAGGCCTCAGTAAACTTCATCTCACTATTGTCTGGGAAAGCAGCAAAGGAGACGTCTATGTGTAATTCTGTCCATTTTCTTCAAGAACTATGCATTTGTTATCCCACCTGCTTTACATGTTACTACAGACCCTTTTAGGCAGTGTGGTTTTTAGACATTTCGGTGAGGATTTCCTTATTCACAGTTCAGCGTAAGTACATATGTTTTACATTTGATTTTCTTTCTCTACTTCTGTCATAAAGATAAGATAAATGGTTATTTTATTTTTTAAAAGATTTTATTAATTTATTCGACACACAGAGAGAGCATAAGCAAGAGGAGCAGCAGCAGGAGAGGGAGAAGCAGGCTCCCTGCAGAGCAGAGAGCCTGATGTAGGACTTGATCCCAGTACCCTGGGATCATGACCTGAGCTGAAGGTAGATGCCCAACTGACTGAGCCACCTGGGCACTCCAAGATAAATGGTTTTTAAACTGGAACTTAACAAAATTCACTGTATCCCCTCCTTATAAAAAATGGTATCTAAACAAAGAATGCAGTTATTTTCCTGTATACCCTTACCCCAATTTCACTTATAATGTAGCCTGTGGGTCCCAGAAGCTGTTATTGGTGGTAAGAGCACAACAGGAAGTGTCAACTCTGAGCCTATTTTCCACTGAAATCTGTAAAATAGAGGGAATGTCACAAATCAATTTTCTTTAAAAGGTTTTTTTTTTCTTTTTTAAGTTATCTCTAGCCCAAACATGGGGCTCAAACATACAACCTGGAGATCAAGAGTCATGTGTTTCTCCAACTGAGCTAGCCAGCACCCTACAAGTCCATTTAAAAATATATATATATATTTATTTATTTATCTGACCGATAGAGATCACAAGGAGGCAGAAAGGCAGGCAGAGAGAGAGGGGGAAGCAGGCTCCCTGCTGAGCAGAGAGCCCAATGATGCACAGGGCTCGATCCCAGGACCCCGGGATCATGACCGGAACCGAAGGCAGAGGCTTTAACCCACTGAGCCACCCAGGCGCCCCACAAGTCCATTTTTTAAAAAGTGTTATCTGAGGAGCACCTGGGTGGCTCAGTGGATTGTTTGCCTTCAGCTCAGGTCATGATCCCGGGGTACTGGGATTGAGTCTCTCATCGGGCTCCCTGCTTGGTGGAAGCCTGCTTCTTCCCCTCCCACTCTCCCTGCTTGTGTCCACTCTCTCACTCTCTCTCTCTCTCTCTCTCTCTCTCTGTGTCAAATAAACAAATAAAGTCTTTAAAAAAGTATTATCTGAGTTTGTGGCTACAAAGCCCTGGATTTTTCAGAGTAAGTACTCTTTTATATACTCGTGAAAACTTCCATTAGTTGCCAAGGAGCCTTGGAAATGGGTGTATTTGGCTCTTCAAAAACAAACACAATAAATATCAGGGGAAAATATTACCAGTTTAAAAAACCTACCTGGCATTGCATGAAGCTATCCCATTAATTTTTGTATTGATAATTGAACCGTTTACTGTTTTCTTCAAAATGTTCATTCCCAAAGCCAAGAAGGTATAACAGGCAGATTTATTAGTTATTGTTTTGAACAGTAAAAAAAAAAAAGGATCAGTATGAAAATGGAGAAATACTTATAAGAGAAAGTACTTTATAAACAAATGTTTAATATTCATTTTTATTCATCTCTGTGTTTTTGGGAGCCAGGATGATGAGATGTCCCTCATAGACTGCCATTCCCCAGTAAAAAGACCAAACATTTTCTTCTTTTTTTTCTAATTGCCCCAATTAATCTCTTATCGAAAGCCTCCTTTATACATTCTGGTAAGTTGTATAAAGGTAAATATTTGTGTACAATTTTTCTTATCTCTTTGTTCCCTTGCCTTTTCTAGCCTCTTTTAAAGTTCTGTGTCAAGGTGACCTTCCAAAACATGAAAACTTAGCCTTTCCTAGATCTTTCATAATTTGGTTTTGTTTTTCAAAGACAACGGATCTCTTTTTACTCACATCAGCTAACGATACATTTTCTCAGACCATGCTGAAAAAGAAAGAATAGAGGAAGAAGTCAACAGTCGGCCATAATATAAAATGAGCCCCATCGGAGTCATCCCTATTCAAGCTCTTTCTCTATTTACAAGAGTTGGAGGCTGCCTATGGAATGTGGCAGAACAGAAGCTCCTTCTCAGGGTCAGCAGCTACTGCAAGTCTGAGCACAGGCTTGTTCTGAATAGAATAGAGCATCCTGTTGGAACCACTACCGTAAAATAAGTAGAAAACGTTAGTGGAGCCCAAGGGATTCTTCCCTGAGAATGTAGTTATTTCAGCCAAGGTAGAGGAGCCTCTACAATTTGCTTCCCAATGTTTAAATTTATGGTAAATCCTAAAATGTGAAAATGGCGAGCAACGAGTACATTAGAATAGCAGCGTTAATTTCCTTTGTGCCTCTCTCTTAAAATGCTGAAAACGTTAGCTGTGGTTCAAAGCAATCTGGAAGAGTCTACCCCACAGAGGATGTGCTGACAAAATGTTTATTCTTCTAAACCCGGACGCATGAGTCCAGCTGAATCAGGAGAAGACCATAGGTAAACCACATACTGAAACCCAGATAAACTCCTCGAATAAACCATACCTTGATTTTAAGGTCACTTCACAGTAATGCTGCTCTGTGGGTCTATGGTTCAGAACAAATTGCTTCCATTCTCATTTGGCTTCTGTGTAACTCTTTGGAACCAATTGCTTGTGTTCCTGGTCTTTGATGCCTTCATTTGATTAAAAAAATTAAAAAATTAGTGCAGTGATACAATGCGACTCGTACACAAAAGAGCCAATCCGTTTTTTAAACTGTTTATTTTGAAATAATTTCAGATTTACAGGAGGTTGCAAAACATGGACAGGGATGTCCTGTGTACCCTCCGCTCCATTTCCTCCAATGGTAATATGGTGCATTTGGCAACATTTTTGAGTTCTATGTGTCAGATAGTATGCTGAGTGCTTTTATGTACTTCATGATTTAACCCTTAAAACAATGCTGTATTACCCTTTCTTTTTAAAAATTTTATTTATTTGAGAAAGAGAGGGAGAGAACATGAGCAGGGGGAGAAGGGTTGTAGGAGAGGGGGAAGGTGTTAGCAGGGGGAGGGGCAGAAGGAAAAGCAGGCCTCCACTGAGCAGGGAGCAGGACAGAGGCTGATCCGAGGACTCCCAGGATCATGACCCATGACCTGAGGGAAGGCAGATGCTTAACTGACTGAGCCACTCAGGAAATAAGGGAAACCAAAACTCAAAGAGGTTAAGTAATTTGTCAGAAGTCAGATCACAAATAGGGGAGTTGGAATTCAGACACTGGCATCCTCATTCTTTCCTTCTTCCTTTTTTTCTTTTCTTTCTTTCTTTCTTTCTTTCTTTCTTTCTTTCTTTCTTTCTTTCTTTCTTTCTTTGTCTTTGTTTTTGTTTTTTGGAATCCTCATTCTGATAGCATTTGTATATCACGTCCACAACTTTTCCATCAAAACTTCCCAGCCAATTTCTCTGGCATCGAGAAAGCCTCTGTCCTTTTAGGTGTATGGTCTTGCCAACTAGGCCATCACTATCCCCTGCTGACTGAACCACTGAAACCTTCAAGATCATCTTTTCACTCTTTTCTCGCATAACATCCTGACCAGAGTATTAACCACTTCAAACCTAGCAACTTTCTAACTAGGCTTTTTTAATTCATTCTGGCCAAGGATATAAAAACTGTCTTTCTGTATTTTGCTCACACCAATCCCATGAAAATCCCAAACATGTGCCTTAGTCCCAGTAATGAGACTCACTGTGGTGATCAGTTTGCAGCATGACAAGTGTCTAATCCCTGTGAGGTACACCTGAAACTGATATAATATTGTGATATAAACTGATAAAATAATGTGATGTAATCTGATATAATAATATAATATATAATAAAAAAATATATATATATAGCCTTTCCACCAAACGCCCTTTGCTTCCTTAGCTGCTTAACTCTTAACTCTTAACTCTTCTGGTTTAAGCCAAGTTATCCCAGGTTAAGACAATCTTGAATTGCTCCTTCAAACTATGTTCTTGTTGTTTCTGTTTGTTTGTTTTTGTTATTGTCTCTACTGGGGGGAGAAAAGGAGGGAGAGATTCTACCTCTTTGTGACATATACTCTTTTTTATTTTTCCAGTTACAAAAATAATGTAAAGGGGCTCATCTTGTTGTGTATCAAGCTCTTGGCTTTGCTCAGGTCACAATCTTGGGGTCATGAGATCCAGCCCCGCGTCAGGCTCTGTGCTGGGTGTGGAGCCTGCTCAGGATTCTCTCTCCCCTCCGCTCACACACTCTCTTTCTCTCTAAAATAAATCAATAAAATCTTTTTTAAAAAAACATATGTATAAAATTCCAAAACAGTATAAAGGAAAAATAGGAAATGCCAAAAATCTCCCAGTTCAGCCATTATACTACAGAACAATTATTGTCCCTTTACCTCCATTTTTAAGCTTTCAAGGTCCTCCATAAAAATTTTTAAACATGCTTTATCGAGATATAAATCACATACTATAAACGTGACCCAAATAGGGGCACCTGGGTGGCTCAGTGGGTTAAAGCCTTTGCCTCCGGCTCCGGGCATGATCCCAGGGTCCTGGGATTGAGCCCTGCATCAGGCTCTCTGCTCAGCAGGGAGCCTGCTTTCCCCCTCTCTCTCTCTGCCTGCCTCTCTGCCTATTTGTGATCTCTATCTGTCAAATAAATAAATAAAATCTTAAAAAAAAAAAAGTGACCCAAATAAAGTGTAGAGTTCAATGGTTTCCAGAATATTCACAGAGTTGTCCTACCATCGCCCCATCTAGTTTGAGAACATTTCATCACCCTCAAAAGAAACGTACCATTAATAGTCACTCCCCGTTACCTAACCCACACATACTTCGGTCCCCAGGAAATCACTAATTTATCTCTGGATGGATTTGCCTGTATTGGACGTTGTATATAAATGGATTCATAAGATATATGATCTTTTGTGACTGTCTTCTTTCATTCGGCATCACGTTTCAAGTTTCATCTATGTTGTAGCATCTATCAGTATTCCTTTGTACGGATGAATAATACCTTCTTATACAGATAGATGTTTTATTTATTCACTCAATAGTTAATGGACCTTTAGATTGTTTCTACTTTTTAGCTATTGTGAATAATGCCACTGTAAACATTTCTATGCAAGTTTGTGTGTGGATTCATGCTTTCCGTTCATCTGGATATATACCTAGGATTGGGATTGCTGGATCCCATGGTAGCTCTATCTTTGGTGTTTTGAGGAATTGCCAGCTGGTGTCCAAAGCAGCCATGCCATTTTATATTCTCACCAGTAATGTATGGGGGTTCCAAATGTTCCTCTTCCAAAGTAAAGCTGTCATTATTCATAAATGATGTGATTGTTTATGTGGAAAATACAAGAATCCATAAATAAATTGTTAAGAAGTAAATTTAGCCAAGTCACTGGATACAAGGTTTGTCTGGTCTATGTATGTCAGTATTCAATAATTATACATAGATCTAAAAATATAATACCATTTACAATAATGTTTAAAAAGTCAAATCCTAGAAATGAATCTAATGAAAGATATGCAGGACCATTACATACAAAACTAGAAAGACATTATGGAGGGAAATTTATTAAATTCTTAAGTAAAATGTAAGGCTCCATCAAGACCATGGATTAGGAAACTCAATTTTGTTAAGATGTCAACTGCATAAGATTCAACTCATTCCTATTAAAAATCTGAGCAATTTGTTTGTGTGTGCATGTTGACCATCTGATTTGAAATGTCTAAGGAACTGCAAAGGGCCAAGGCAAGAATTGCCAATAATTTTGAAGGACAACAAAGAAAGAAGAGGAATTTCCTTTGTTGGACATCCAGACTTATACTAAAGCCACAAAGATAAAGAATATGTGGTGTTGGAATGGAGATAACAAATATACCAATAAAGAGTCCAGAAACAGACCTGCGCACGTGTGAATCACCTGGTTTGTGACAGCAGCACCGATGTAGAGTAGTAAGAGAAGGACAGAAGTAGCACTGTAGAGCTGTAACAGAACCCTGATGCTGGGTCAACTGGGGTGCCATGTGAGGGCACCCCACACCCTACCTCACTCCATGCACAAAAACCAATTCCAGAGGGGTTGTGATACAAATATGAAATGTAAAACAATAAAGTTTCAAAAGATCTTCTTGAAGAATATCTCCTTTGCCTTTGTGTAGGGGATGATTTCTTAGACACAATAACACTAGTCATGAGGGAAAAAGATAAACTAGGTATCCCAGAAGTTCTGTTGGGCAAAGACACTATTAGGAGAGGGAAAACACATGCTATAAAGTGGAAGATAATATACATACAAAGATATACGAAGAACTACACAAATCAATAGGGAAAGGACAATCAATAGGAAAACAGGCAATACATACAGACATCAAAAAAGAACATATGCGCATGGCTGAAAAACTTACAAAAAGGTGCTTAATATAAACCTCTCATCAGGGAAATATAAATCAAAACTATGGTGAGATACTATAATACACCCACCAGAAGAGCAAGAAGCTTGAAATACCAAATATTGTTGGGGACGTGGAGTCTATTAGTTTTCTATTGATACTATCACAAACCACCACTAATTCAGTGACTAAAAGCAACTCAAATGTATTCTCTTACAATTCTGTGGGTCTGAAGTCTGACACAAGTCTCCCTGGGCTATATCAATGTTTTAACAGGGCTGCATTCTTTTCTAGAGGATCTGTAGGAAAATTCGTTTCCCTGCTTTTTCTGGCTTCTAAGGACCTCCATGTTTCTTGGTTCTTGTCCTTCTTCCTTCGTCTTCAGAGCCAGCAACATTACCTCTCTATGACCATCCCTCTATGGTCACATCTCCTCCGACTCTCTTCCTCTCTCCCCTACATTTAAGGACTCACGTGATGACATTGGGCCCACTGTATCATCCAGAGTAATCCCTCTCTATCAAGATCCTTAATTTATTCCCAGCTGCAAAGCCCCTTTTGCCGTGTAAGATAATATGTTTACAGATTCTGGGAAGTAGGACAGTGGACGCTTTTGCAGGGGGAGCTTTATCTGTCTACCACATAGAGTGACTCAACTGTCATACAATTCATACATTTGGTTCAACCACTTTAGAAAATAGTTGGCAATAATTTCTAACGCAAAACACACGCAGAACCTATGACCCAGCAATCCCAAATCCAAAAGACAGGTACACCTTATGTACACTGTTATTTGTAAAAACTCCCAAACTGGAAAAATTCAAGTGTCCATCAGCATTCAGGATGGGTAGATAAGGTTGCAGTATATTCGTATTATGGAATACTACATAGCGACAGAAATGAATGAGCAAGTGTCACATACTGTAACATGAATGAGTCACAGATGTAACATCAACTGATAGAAGCCAGACAGCGAGGAATACATTCTATATGATTCCATCTGTTCAAAATTTAAGAGCAGGCAAAACTAATCTTGGGTGTTAGAAGTCAGTTTAGAGATTAATTGGGGGTGGGAGGGTTGGGGGGGGGGGGGAAAGGATTAAAAGAAGACTTGAGCAGGGCTTCTGGGTGTTGGAAACACTCCATCTCTTAACCTGAGTGAAGGTTGCATTTGTGTGAACTTTGTAATAATTCTTCGTGCTGTATCTTATGATTTGGGCATTTCTTTTTTTATTTGCATGTTTTACTTTTATAAAGTTTTATTAAGCATGCCAGCAATGTGACTCTACTTAACACTACTACATTGTATGCTTAAAAATGGTTAAGATGGGAAGGCGCCTGGGTGGCTCAGTGGGTTGGGGCCTCTGCCTTCCGCTTGGGTCAGGGTCGCAGGGTCCTGGGATCGAGCCCCGCGTCGGGCTCTCTGCTCCCTCTCTCTGCCTACTTGTGATCTCTGTCTGTCAAATAAGTAAATAAAATCTTTAAAAGAAAAAAAAAAGGTTAAGATGGTCAATTTAATATTATGTGGCCTTTTTTTTTCTTACCACGATTTAAAACAATTACTCAGAAAAAAGTGATTTGCCTCTTCCAGAAAAGCCTGTGTGACAAAATCCAATCCATCCCCTGAGAATTTCAAACACTGATTTTTTTATATCATCTTTAGGTAGAAATGAAGAGGAGCAAAAGAAGGAGGGAAAGGGGCGGAGGGGGAAGGGCAAGGAGAGGAGGAGGCAGGGAGGGAAAGAAGGGGAGAAGGGCTGGGTGAGGAGGAGCCCGGGGAGGTGGAAAAGGAGAGGGAAGACAGGAGAGGGAGGAGGAAGAGGCACGAGGAGGCAGAAGAGGGAAAAAAAAAAGTTTACCTGACTCAATTTAATTATTTACTAATTATTTTGTCTTTTCAAACAAAGTGTTTGAGCAAGGTAAATTTTACCTTTCTCCAGGCCGATTAAAGAAACCAGTGTGCATCCTTTATTTTATTCCTACCTATCTTTTCTCCCTTACCCCTCACCTCTTCCGTTCCCTGGTAGGTCTTCAACTGTGTTGTCCTCAGCTGCAATTTTGGGTGATCCGTTTCTTCCTGCACCTCCATGCCCTTTTCTTTTTTTTAAAAGAAAAAAAAAAGGTTAAGATGGTAAATTTAATATTATGTGGCCTTTTTTTTTCTTACCACGATTTAAAACAATTACTCAGAAAAAAGTGGCTTCTGAAGCCAATCATGGGACAGTCCCTCCCTGTCCGCATGACTCGCACACACCGGGCCAAGCATGGTGGAGTCAGATTTAGAACCTGGCTTTGCCGTCCCATGTCTGTGGATTTTGAGCAATTGCCTCACCTCTTTCTGACTTGGCTTTCCTGTTTGTGGAAGGACAATCATAAACTAAAAGTGCCCCTGGTGAAGACTGGAGGCCTTAGCACTGTGAAGTGCTGAGACAACGGCTGGCACATGGTAATGGCTCAGTAAGTAAACTCAACAGAGAACTTACTAATAGTCCTCCATTCTCAGCATCTGAAATTACTGACATAAGGAGTAATGTTATGTAGTAGATCTGGCTGGATGCCAAGAAACTTTGCCTCTGATTGCGTTCTATTTTTAACTGTCGCTGCTCTTCAGAAAATGCAAAAGACGGCCCCCCAAATTTAATGGTGCTCAAGATGGCCTGGGATTTCCCATGCTCAGGGACCTCTCATTTCTATCTTTCAGCTGCTTTAGAGATAAATAATGCATATCTTAGGGACATAATGGCGTTGGACTTCAGCCTTGGTGCTCAGCCCAGCTCTGCGATTTAACTTCAGCTTTGTTTTCAGCCTTTGGAAGGCCAAACAGCCCAGCGCTTCTGGAGCGACATTTCTAGAATCCCTGATATGCTGCTGCTGAATGCTCAAGCTGCACACAGTTTCCCAAAGCAGAAACTAATCGGTGTGACAGTGTCAACAATGGCAATAACTCTGGTGTGGATTCGTTGTTCTTACTTGAAGATACCCTTTAAAATACAATTAGGCATTCTAAATATAACTTGGAGGAAAATCTCCTTACCTACTTCCTGTGTTGAAATTCTGCCAATGAAAAGTGCTACATAAATTTATAATTGCCTGAGTAAATGCTGCAGTATTCACGAATATTATGAAATCTTTAAATGGAAGTGTTTTAGATAGTTAACTTTAGAAAGAACATTATCTATTTTTGGAGCCAAAAATTTTAATAAAGATTTAATTACTAACATAAGGTAACAGAATAGTGATTATATCATGATTCCAATCTTTTCAGAATTGTTTGTTGTACTCGCAATTCTATCACTAATCAAAATAATCTGTAACAACTGCATTTGATTTAGGTTTTAAAAAATTCTCTTTAAGCCAAGAGTCTTAAAAAAAACGTTCCGTTTAAAAATTCTTTATATCTCATGAGAGTATTATTAAACTCTCAATGTCAACTTTGCCATCTCAATTCCTTAAGGAAAAAAAAATTCCAAAATATGTACAGTAAATCCATGATGAGTTATCTTTAATCCCAACAGATACACTAAAGTGTGTCAGTAGTTGGAAAAAAGAATTATTGGTGGGGTACCTGGGTGGCTCAGTCAGTTTAAGTGACTGACTCTTGGTTTTGGCTCAGTTCATGATTTCAGGATTGTGGAATCGAGCCCCATAGATCCCAATCCATGCACAGCATGGAGTCTGTTTTGAGAGTCTCTCTCTCCCTCTCCCTCTGCCTGAGCCCCAGCTCTCACGTGTGCGCTCTTTCTGTAAAATAAATTAATAAAATCTTTAAAAAAATATGTTAGAGAGGGAGCTGGGTGTCTCAATTGGTTAAGCGACTGCTTTCGACGCAGATCATGATCCTGGAGCCCTGGAATCGAGTCCCCCATCAGGCTCCCTGTTTGGCTGGGAGTCTGCTTCTCCCTCTGACCCTCCCCACTCTCATGCTCTCGCTCTCTCTCTCTTTCATTCTCTCTCAGATAAATAAATAAAATCCTTTTTTTCGAAAAAAGATTTTATTTATTAATTTGTCAGAGAGAAGGAGCCAAGCAGGGGGAGCAGCAGGCAGAAAGAGAAGCAGGCTCCCTGCCGATCAAGGAGCCCCATGTGGGACTTGATCCCAGGACCCCAGGATCATGACCTGAGCCGAAGGCAGATGCTTTACCAACTGAGCCACCCAGGCGTCCCGAAATAAATAAAATCTTTTTAAAAAATGTGTTAGAGAAAAACTAGGTATCCCAAATACATTTTGTTCCTTCTAATAAACTTTAAAATAGATGCTGTAAGAACACTTAGAAGAAAACAATTCTTTATCCAGTTGAGCCAATAGAAATTCAACATTAAAATATAAAGCTTGCTGGGCTGCCTGGGTGGTTCTGTTGGTTATGCGTCCAACTCTTGGTTTCGGGTGGGGTCCTGATCTCAGGGTGCTGAGATGGAACCTCTGTCTGGCACTGCCCACTCAGGGGGAGGAGGGGGAGTTTGCTTGGGTCTCTGTCTTCCTCAGCTTTTACTTGTGCTCTCTGTCAAATAAGTAAATAAATCTTAAAAAAAAAAAAAAAAAGACTGCCAAATGTTTGCTGTGGTCTGCTAACCATTTTTTGGTAATTGAATATAAAAGATATTTTTGAGATGTTCCTAGGTGTGCAGTTCCTTTAAGAAAAGTCAGTCCTGAAAACCAAATTATGTTGTCATGCATAAAAGGTTAATGCCATTTGTTCAAAATGCTGGTGACAGTTGAGTCTGGTGAATGGGCAGGGAAGTGCCTGCAAAAGTGGTCTCACAGATGGCGACAAAATGACAAATTTTGTTCCTGCGCAATAATGTCAAACTTTAAAATATTGCTTACTAAAATATTTAAAGATCAAATTAAAATCCTAATTAAGTTTTTGACAGCTTGTCACTTTATTTTCATACTGCTGAGTTTTAATCTGTGATGGCGAGTTTCAGCTTCAGCTTCAGCTTTGAGGGAATATGGAGCTCTTCCGGCTTTGGCTGAGTATGTATGGTGTTTAAGATTTGGTTATTTGGTGTCTTACCATGAAAAGCATCCGGCGCACTGCTCAAATGTAGGTAATGAGTAAGTATGGCATATACATGCATATTTACATTCATGTCATACAACTTGCCTAGTTTCTTTATATTTTCCCTCGCTATGTCCCAAATCAGTATGGGTTGATAAGGAACACGAGCCCGTAATAAGATATGAATATTCATATATATAAAAGAACTGTAAGAAATGAGTTCCTCTGAATTACAGTAAAAATTATTTTCTATATTTAATGGGCAGAGGACTTGAATAGACATTTTCCCCCAAAAGATACAAATGGCCAATAAGCACATGAAGATGTATTCATTATCTCTATTTGTTAGGGAAATACAAATCAAAACCACAACATATATTGCTTCACAAAGCCACTCAAGTGGCTTTATTAAAAAATAGAGTGGGTTGGGTCGCCTGGGTGCTCAGTGGGTTAAACGACTGCTTAACAGTTCAGCTCAGGTCCCGCTTTCGGTGGTTGTTGCCTGGGAGGTGGGGAGGGGAAAGGGCATTAGTGTTTCCTGGGTAGAGAGTTTTAGTTTAGGAAGGTGAGAAAATTCTGGAGATGGATGGTCATGATTGTTGCACAACAGCGTGAATCTACTTAATGCCAGCAAATTGTCTACTTAAAAATGGCGTATTTTGGGGGTGCCTGGGTGGCTCAGTGGGTTAAAGCCTCTGTCTTTGGCTCAGGTCATAATCCCGGGGTGTTGGGATCAAGCCCCAAGTTGGGCTCTCTGCTCGGCAGGGAGCCTGCTTCCCTTCCTCTCTCTCTGCCTGCCTCTCTGCCTACTTGTGAACGCTGTCAAATAAATAAATAAAATCTTTTTAAAAATGGTGTATTTTATGTTATATATATAGTACCAGAATAAAAATAACCATTTTATATTTTAAATATTTCTATGTGAGACATACTTATTTGACTACAATGGGCATGGGGAGGATAAGGTTCTCCTGAACAAGTGAAGGGAGAAAAGAACCTCGATCAAGGTGCTTTGACTTTGCAGGTAAAGCATTTTACTAGTGCACTGGGAAGATAGAGAAGACAGAGGCATTTCTTTGGGTGATTTAATGTCCCTGCTAGCCAGTGGACCAGGACCCAAGATTGAGAGTCAAGATGGGACAAATATACTACTTTCTGTGGTCCAGAATTGGGAGGGCTTGGGGGATACACACCAGAGCTTTCAAGGGAGTCTCCAGGTGAAAAGCTGGACACATGCCAAGTCCAAGTGGGCCTTGCCTGGATGGAGGAGGAGGGACTTAAGTCCAGAACTGGAGGGGCACCTGGGTGGCTCAGGGGGTTAAAGCCTCTGCCTTCAGCTCAGGCCATGATCCCAGGGTCCTGGGATTGAGCCCCGCATCGTGCTCTCTGCTCAGTGGTGGGCCTGCTTCCCCTTGCTTCTCTGCCTACTTGTGATCACTCTCTCTGTCAAATAAATAAATAAAACCTTTAAAAAAAAAAGTGCAGAATTGGAGGAGATAATGACAAACTGAGAGGTAACAAGCCCATGTCTGTGGTGTATGTCGCTGTATCGCCTGACTTTTTCATAATCCTAAAAATGAGAAAGATACTGAGATCAATCTTTGGAATGCAGCTGGAGTGCTGTGAGTAAAAGGGATCTCATCAATTCTTCAAATGGTTAGACATGTCAGACAGACCCTTTCTTATTACCTAGATTCCTATATTCAAAAGCAGTCCAGCTTAGTGATGGGTAGAGACCCGGAGAGTTAATCCAACTGGAAAAGCATGTGGGGCACCTAATGGCTGCCGGCAAGAGATGGTTAAATACAGTCAGCACATTTAGGGTGCAGTCCTGGCCCAGAGGCTGTATGAATCCCCCCACATGGAAGCAGAGCATGGAAAGGGCCTTTCCCTCATGCCCTGCTTGAAGCTTCTTCGCTATTAGGCTTCTCTGGTTTTCATCCACCCAGCTTAAACCTGGAATATTCTTCCCTACTTATCTCTCTGGATGGATAACCCTCAGGCTAGTCTCCATGGCTTCATAAGTCACTTCTCAAGGATGGCCCTCTGAGACGTCATATGCCAATCCGGACCAGCATGGCCAGGACCCCACTTACCCTTCTAGGGTGAGATTTAGTGTCATTTTTCTGTTCAGATAGCACCACGGCTCTCTGGAGATGCCGAAGGACAAATAAACCTTCCCTTTTTATCTCAATTTATTCTCAGGAAATCCCACTTCAGATGGAGGCAGATGTCCAAGAACTAGGCCTACTACACAAGTATTATTCATTCATTCACTCAGAAAAATATTTACTTAGTGCCTTCCATATGTTTCAGGATTAGGGTTGTGTAGGAAAAAATGTGTTCAACGAGCTCACAGTCTAGGGACAGTAGAGAGTAAAACTATCGTAATGAAATGTGTTGAGTGCTTTGAGGGAAGGGGACAGAGGGTGCTCTGGGAACAGTCAGGGTGAATCTGAAGAGCCTGGGCAAGCAAAGTATTTGGCTGGGGGTCCTACATGAGGCCTGCTCCTCGGGCAGCCCCCACAACTGAGCTCTGGCAGGCTGCTTCCTTGTGGATGCTAGTCCGTTACAGGAATCAATTCAAGGGAGGGGAATGGAACTGGGAAAGCGGGTCCAGCGCTTGCCTCAGCCATCTGTAGGCGGTGGGGTTTATGACCTTCATGCACCAAAGTTGAAGTGAGCTGGTCCATTCCTACCTTTTGTTGGGATCCAGAATCTTGCCTCTAGTTCCTCACCCTCTGTGGCCATGGGCTGGGGCAGCTCAGATGTCGTCTCTGGACACCAGTGAGCCTACTAGTATTGGGCATGGTGGCCTGCTGCCTTCTCATGAGACTCTCCTGAAAATCAAAACGATCATACCCTAAAAAGCAGTCGATGAAGCCGGGGCTGGGATTGCCCCCATTTTGCGGATGAGGAAAGTGAGGGTGGGAGACTGCGCAGAGCTAGCCTGAGGCCTTGTCGGCTGTACTCTCCTCGTCATAGAGCCCAGCTGGCACTAGTCCCTCTTCCAGGAGAACAGTGCCTGGTAGCGTCAGGCCAGTATCGCAACAGACAAGACACTGAAAATACCAACTTTTCAGGTTCCTCCAAGATCGCAAGCTCAGGGAGCCACAGATCGCTGTAGCTGTACCACCGTGAAGTGGTTTCTCAGAGTCACGTGTCTGAATGGAGGTCACTGAGGACGCCAAGCAGAATCCGATGAGCAAGTAGGACAGGAACAAGAAAGGCCCCCAGGACCACCATGCAAGACACTGAGGGCCACGTCTTGATTTTAATCAGACTTACCAATAAGTACTGGTTTCCACATTCATTTGTTTCCGTTCCCACCTCCTCCCCAATACCCGTGTCACCAGCGTCCCTATGCTAAACCAGAACACAGGGGGTGGCAATCTGGCCCGGAAGACTGCTGTTTCGTTGCTGTTTGCTCCTGCTTTGCTGCTATTGGGCACCGCCTACCAAGGATATTTAATAAATACGCCTGCCTGAGTGCAGAACTGCCAAGTGCCCCATAACATAGGCCTTTTTTCTTTCATTTTGCAACTGATAAACCCCTTTATAAATTATTTTGGTTGTTAATCAAAACAGTTGGGTGAGATCAAAGGGCAGGTGCTAGTTTCAAATTACAGATGAGGAGCCTGAAGCTCTGACGGGTGGAAAGCTGGGTAAGGCCGCATGGATAGTCTGGGGCAGAGCGAGGGCTGAAACCCAGGCCTTCCCACCCAGAAGTTTCAGAGTAGCTACTTTGTTATTCATTTATTTATTTGTTTATTTATTTACTTTTTAAAAATTTATTGTAGGTACTTTTCTTTCTTTCTTTTTTTTAAAGATTTTTATTTATTTATTTGATAGACAGAGATTACAAGTAGGCAGAAAGGCAGGTGGAGAGAGAGGAGGAAGCAGGCTCCCTGCTGAGCGGAGAGCCCAATTCAGGGCTCGATCCCAGGACTCTGGGATCATGACCCGAGCCAAAGGCAAATAAATGCTTAATCCACTGAACCACCCAGGTGCCCCTGGCTTATTTTAAAGTAGGTTTAATAAAGTAAGTACTTTATTTTAAAGTAGATTTAAACATTGTAAACTAGGTGCACAGGGAACAGGGAAGAAAAAAGGAACCTCATAATTCTGATTTTTAAATAATTGTCATTTCTAATTTTCAGTCTGTATTTAGTGTATACAGACCCATGGAGGCATAGCCTATTTTTGTGTGATTTTTATCATTTTCATTTTACATAAACATTTCCAGGGAAGCTAATTGAAAGAGACTCAGTAAAAACTCACCGAGGGCCTGAGTTCTCTGCTTGCTCCTCGGTGTGCCTCCTGGGGAACCTGGTTTAGCGGGAAGCACAGATTCCGTGGAAGACATTTGAGTTAATTCGTGACCACTGACCCACAATCCCAGCCTACAGGGAGAAGTCTCTGGAAGTAGCACACGTGGGCTCTGTCCACAGGTCTGGCCACGCAATCCACAGGCACAAACCGCCTCTTGTGGCCTTGTGTTTCCATGTCCAGCCCCGTGTCTGTGGGCCATTGTGTCACTAACCACACCGCCACGTCCACCAGAGTCCAGAGGACCTGCACCAGGATGCGTGACCCATTTTCGTGGTGTAGTGATTTAAATTGTATTGGTTGACTAAAGAGATGACATTTATTTAAGGATTTAATGGAGTCTAAGCATCAGACTGTCATCCACGTGCTTTAGTTGACCGTGAATTCCATCGACCTGCTTGGGTTAGGGAGTTTAGCCATCTGCTGAGCATGTTGCAGAAGCCTCGGAACAGTGGTTCTCAAACTGTAGTTTGCTTGGAAATACCTCGGAAGGCTTTTCAAAGCACAGACTGCTGGGCTCCACCCAGATTTAGTAGGGCTGGGGCGGGCCTGAGAATTCGCATTTCTGACATAGCATCCCCGTACTGATGGTTTGGGGGCCACACTTAGAGGGCCCTGACACACACAAAGCTTCGCTTGTGGTGAAGGCATGGACTAATCTCAAAAATTTGCATTAAATAACGATTGCTTCTTTCAGATTTTTAAAAATTGTCAAATGTCCTCTTCTTCCTCTTTTTTTTTTTAATTTTTAAGATTTTATTTATTTATTTGACAGAGAGAGAGAGAGGCAGTGAGAGAGGGAACACAAGCAGGGGGAGTGGGAGAGGGAGAAGCAGGCTTCCCATCAAGCAGGGAGCCCAGTGTGGGCCTTATCCCAGGACCCCGGGACCATGACCTGAGCCAAAGGCAGAGGCTTAACTGACTGGGCCACCCAGGTGCCCTTCAAATGTCCTCTTCTTAAATAGAACATCTCTCACACAGACCTGAAGAAGTTTAAAAGATCAAAAGGGTGCATCTTGAGAGAGATTTTCCAAATTTCATGTATAAGAATGTATGATTATTTTCATAGAAGACATGTTTGTATTGAATGAAAAAGGGCAATAAACCAAGGCTGGGGGTCCCAATCCCTGAAGACCTGGCTGGGAAGCCCAGGAACAGGATGGGCTGCAGGGATGGACCAGGGTCGTGTGACCAGCTCCTTCTCTTACCCTAACTGGTAGCCGTGGTTACGGCAGTATACTAAGAATGCAAAGTAGATTAAAAGGAGCAGTAAAAAGACACCGAATTCCAGTTCTAAAAAGCATCTATGTCTTTGGGAATGCTGGGGTGACATAGAGGATATGGTTTTGTACGACTCTCCATGTTCATAAATTTCAGGAACAAGGAAATTGCTCTTTTGGATAAAGGTTCAAGTGCAAGACACACAGCACCTGAATTGAATCAATCATTTGTGGGGTATGTTCTTAAGTCAAGAGAGGAGAAAAATCCCTGGGAGGTGGGTTGTCTTGCCTTTCGTTAAAGGCCTTTCCTTGGAGTTCTATAAATCAAGGAATAGGGCTGCACTATTTGTTGTTTAAAATAAAACAAGCAGCCTACCGATCTGCCCATTAGCAATAAATACAGAACATTGGAAATGTGGGGTTGAAAGAATGGCTGGGACCTAACTTTATCTCTGCCATCTTTGAACAGTGTGACCTTGCCTTTACTCTCATTTATTTAGAATACATGTCATTATTGAAAGCTCCTTATCTGACAGGTACCTAGCTTCTAAAAAAAAGGACTCTGTTTCTTCTGTAAAATAAGGATCATGCTAAGCCACCTCTCTTTTATTGGGGACCATGTGCCTGGTACCCCCCTACCCCGGGGACTTGGGATCTGCAAGACCTCTTCTATCGGTCTCCTGATGCAAGAACCACCCCTGGGGTGCTAAGCCTATTCTATACATCGTCTGGTGAGTGTGGCCTCCCTCTGTGTGATTTTCCAAACTTGAACTGTTTTGAGAGTCAGATGAAACAAAGTAGTGGAAGTGTCTGGAAACGGCTTCCCCAGCTACAAGAGACCACCCACATGTCTCCACTTTAAAGAACCTCATGCATCTAGAACATGCTACAGGCAGTGATAGGCACGACACATCCATCAGCTTTTTCCAGCTTCACTCTTGCTTTGTGCAATGAACCAGCTGGGCATCATTACAAAACTAAAGTCCTTTTTGCAGTCCCCACAAACCCCGTAACAAAGTGCCTTACTTAGTGGAAGTACAACTGTTTACACAATCCAACCACGCACCCTTGAACTGAATGCTTTTGAGCTGTGATTGTCAGAAGGAATTTGCAACTGTTTTTAAAGAAGTATCTGAGAATGTTCTCTCCTGGGGTATATCTTCCTCCTGTTCCCCTCCCCAACATGTGAAACAACAACAAAAAAGTTTCTTGAATTAAGCATGGAATGAACATCTTCCATTTTAAGCTGATTCCATCTTTAGAAGTAAAATTACAGTTTACCTCCATAGGAATGAAAAAAAAAATTTGTAGAGGTACCATTAAGAAGGAAGATGTGAAAGGCTAATCCTTAAATTGCAGAAATCGTATCTTTTCAGTAAGTTCTTTCATAATCATGGTCAACTGGGCTGATTGGAAAATAGCTATAATCAGTCATATGACAAGTTCAATCCCTGTATGGGGTCCACATGACATGCTAGCCCACGGATGCTCCTTGAACCCAAGTGGCTGTTGGCTACTGAAAGGGCCAGGCCAAAACTGCAATTGTGTAGACCACCATGAATGTTTGGAAAGAGGACCCAAATTCTGTTTTCTGGCAAATTGGTAGCACTCTCACTTCTCTTTTATTATATAAATTGATGAGGACAGGAGTTGTCTTCAACTAGTCAACTAGTCAACTAATCAACTGTTCAGCCTTAGAGATAATGCACCGAGAGGTAGAAAGTCCTTTTGGTGTGAAGGGTTGAGGCCTGCTATAGTGAGCCCAGAATTCTCATCGACAAGGTATTTCCTGGTTTCTCCACTTCCGCAAATGAAAAAGGCACTGACAAAGCTAGGGGGATAATTACAACGGGTACAAAGAAATCAGGGTGATATGGTAGAACGAAAACACATTTAACCTGAATATCGTCAAGTTTTTTTTGTTTTTTTAAAGATTTTATTTATTTATTTGACAGAGAGAGAGATCACAAGGAGGCAGAGAGGCAGGCAGAGAGAGAGGGGGAAGCAGGCTCCCTGCTGAGCAGAGAGGCCGATGCCAGGACCCTGAGACCATGACCTGAGCCAGAGGCAGAGGCTTAACCCACTGAGCCACCCAGGTGTCCCTCATCAAGTTTTAACCTCTAATTTCCAAGTTACTGGAAATACAAGAGACCTGAGACCAAGTGAAACGGCCTTTGTAGAAAACGGAGAATTCCAGAAAGTGAGAGAGAAAACAGGAGACTAGGTCACTTCATTAAGTCGATGTCAAAATTAAAAGCAGCAACGTTTTTTGAAAAGAAAACTTAAAAAAATTTTAACGGCCAAATGGGAGGTGTAATCTCAATTGGAATTTAGTTTGAATAAATCATCTGTCAAAGGTGATTTTTGGCACAATGGGGAGAATTTGAATATTGCCTGGGTATTTGTTGATGAGAAGGGAATTACTGCTCCCTGAGTTTGGTGATCATACTTCTCTAGTTCTGTAGGAAAATGTCCCCTTTTTTCAGAGGAACATTTGAAGTATTTAAAGATAAAATCACACATCTCTAAGAGACAACTTTTCAGCAAAAAATGAAGTAAAGGTGTTGAAAATTTTTCGTTAAATCTAGTTGAGTAGATTATACTGCATTCTTCTATTTTTTTTTGTTTTGAAAATTTTCAAAATGGTTAAAATATATTAGATCTCAAATTTATGTTTGAACAGTTTCCTGGCTTTCTCATTTACTAGCTGTATGAACCTGCACAAGCCATTTAAATTCTCTGAGCCTCTGATTCCTTATTTGTAAATTGGTGATAACAATAAACTTGCATGAATATTTAATGTATATGTGAACATCCTTCCTAAATAGGCAAATCTCACAAGTTTTGTTCCTTCTTGTTTACATGCATAGCTTGAACTCTGGCTTCCATGGCGGTTCATCATCTCTCAAAGTGATGTAGATGCTTGTATTAGTTAAGGTTCTCCAAAGAAACAAAACTAATAGGATATATTGAGAGAGAGACAGAGATCAACAGAAAGGAACAAAAAGACAGAGAAAGATTTAAGGAATGGATGATTATGGATGCTGGCAAGTCCAAAATCATAAGGCTGGCAGTCTGGAGACTCCGGGAAGAGATAAGGCTGCAGTTTGAGTTTGAAGGGAGCTTGCTAGTAGAATTCCCTCCTCTCCTTGTTCTATTAAGGCCTTCACCTGATTGAACAAGGCCCACCCACATTTGGAGAGCAATCTGCTTTACCCAGTCTATTGATTTGAACATCAATTCTCAACTAAAAAAAAAAAAAGAAAAAAAAAATCCTTCATGGTAACATCTGTGATGTTTGGCCAAATATCTGGGTACTGTGGCCTAACAAAGTTGACACATAAAATTAACTGTCCCTGTGTTTAATAAATAAGTGATTAATGAGATATCCAGTGTTTTGCTCTGCAGAATTCTGTGCTATTACAGAAGAACAACCTGTTCTTCTGTAGAAGAACTTCAATGTTGGGGCCATTCTGAGTCATTCAAAGTCATAGCTTTCCAACCAGCATGACATATTTAGGGTTCTTTTTTTTTCTTTTTTAAGATTTTATTTATTTATTTGAGAGAGAGTATGAGAGGGGAGAAGGTCAGAGAGAGAAGCAGACTCCCCATGGGACTGGGAGCCCGATGTAGGACATGATCCAGGGACCCTGGGATCATGACCAGAGCTGAAGGCAGTTGCTTGACCAACTGAGCCACCCAGGTATCCCCCCTCTTTTTTTCAAAGTGCATCTAAATTTAATTGGTGTCTTTCCTATAACTTCCTATCTAAAATTGTACCCTCAACCAAAATACAGTAAAGTCCTCAATTTCCATAATAAGAATGCAAGACCCATGAGAATTAGGGTCATTCTATCCCTTTACTGCTGTAGTCTTAGTAATTAGAGTGCATGCCTGACAGAGGTTGGGCACTTAGGAAATTTTAATGAATGAATCCTTAATGACAGAACTGAAAAGATATCAGAAGTGCAATTAGTAACATGTGGTCAGTATATCACGTGTCTATAGTCTATGGTAAAGTTCAGCATCACTCTACACACATAGAAGAAATTCCATTTCAGTTTTATTTGGAGCATTTTCCTTGCCTGGACATTTAGAGATCAGGTGTATTGAAGTAGCAGTTTGTTTTTTGTTTGTTTGTTTGTTTGAAAGATTTTGTTTATTTATTTGACAGAAAGAGAGATCACAAGTATGCAGAGAGGCAGATAGAGAGAGAAGGGGGAAGTAGGCTCCCTGCTCAGCAGAGAGCCTGATGCGGGGCTCGACCCCAGGACCCTGAGACCATGACGTGGGCCGAAGGCAGAGGCTTAACCCACTGAGCCACCCAGGTGCCCCTGAAGTAGCAGTTGTAAAATACAATATGAAGACCACGTCCAAATATATATTATATCTTCCATGGAATCTTTCATATAGATGGAATGACATGTAGAACAGTGAAATGACTTAACTTTATTTATATTTTTATTTATTTATTTAACACAGGGCTTTGAACTCTTGACCCTGAGATCAAGACCTGAGCTGAGCTTGAGAGTCAAGCACATAACTGACTGAAGCAGTGCCCCAGTGATTTAACTTTTTCTAGTGAGAATTTCTAGTGATTATTCTCAGTGAAGCCATGCTCAGGGGCTTACTGGTGGGCAACTGTCTGGGAGCAGGTCTGCCTTTCCCCAAATGTCTTCCTGTTATCTCAGGGCATAAAATGGCCTGAAGTACCACAATTTGGGGTGTAGTACTTTGAATCTTGAGGGGATATTAACTTTCTGGCATTCTCCAGCAACATCAATACCTCACAAAGGTTGTGTTAAAGCTGTCGTTTTAGTACCTCAGCAAAGACCAGCTAAATCTACTAATCAACTCATCAGTAGGTAGAAGTCCCATTCCCGTATTTCTTTTCCCTCTGTGATGGCTTTTTCCAATTTTGACAATTCAGAACTATCTGAAATCAATTCTGCCCTTATAACTGTAATCAAATCCCATGAGAGCCACAGAGCTCATGTTCAGTGTTTTCCTACTTTACGCCCTGTGTACATTGAATTAGCTTTTCATTAGAAATAATCTCATTGTTTCCACACTTAGGAAAGAGAAGAGCAACGTTCCTCGCTTCCGATGTTCTGGGAAGAGTCAGGGCTGTGGAATGCTGTTGGATGACTTCCTGCTGACGTGGTCTTTGCGGTTGCTAGGGTACTGACCCATATGTTTATACACTTATATAAAATGACCTAAGAGATGAACAACGAGCCCAAGTACTTCAGGGACTTGGTGATCATTTTTACAAACCTACTAGATTCTGCTTTCCTCCATTCTTCCAGATTCAAAACCATATATTTCACAGAAAACATGACCACAAAATGTTTACATAATTTGCAGTTGTAGGGTTGGATTCTGAGAGAATATTTGCTCAACTGATACTCTTATGTGGGAAAATGTAATTTGAAAAATATGACCCAAACCTGCTGGAATTGTTTAAGGCTCCCCAGCTGAATGTTAAGGTCTATGATGAATGTATCTACTTCATTATTCCTGTCACTGAAGTTTTAATCTCAAGATGCTGCACAAGAACTTGGATTTTTGACTCGAAAAATTGTTCAGTTCTCTTTCTTGGATACAATTTTACAATATGATATTAGTTTTAAGACCACTCAAGATACAAATGGATTATCAGTGATAAAGCCATATTCTATGAGAAAAGGATTTCAATGTCCTAATTTTATTTCTTTTGTTAACAGACATATTGGAAATGAATGGACTCAAATGAATGTCTTGTCTTGATGCAACCAGAAGCCATATAATAAGGTGGTCTCTAGAGCTGCTCTTAACCACACATCTCCCAGGGCTCTGGTGGAAATTAATTGAAACAATGTATCAGAGTTCCCAACAAAATGCCTGGCATATTTTAGACACTCTCCAAGTATTAGTTTTCCTTGCTCATCCTGAGAGAGTTTAAATTTGTATATGGAAGATTTGAAAAGTAAAATGATTATATACATGGGAATTTTTATGAATCAGGCAAAGTCCTGCTATTACAGGTCAAGCAGTTTTCTTGTGTTTCTATTTTAAATCCAATCAAATAAAATCAAATCTGTTAAAACTTTTTCTTTGACAAGACTGAAAACCTTTCCTTCCCTCTTCTAAGAAGGCCAACGTCTTTTAAGAAAATACATACTCCTTTAGTGTTAAGACTGTGTGGATTGCTGTCCTTTTGTTAAGATAAAGACTTCCTATCACATTATACACTACATGTTCAAGGGCATATCTAGAAAGCAAATGTGCCTGTACTCAGTATGACCAACGTTATTTGTTAGGTGGAAATACAACTGTTTCCTCCTCTTAACGGTTCCTCGGTTGTTTGGAGAAATGATGCATTTGAGAAGTTTAATAAATCACTCACAGATTTGTGTGGTCATTGTAAGGCAACCAGATTTCCTTTAAAAATGGAAAAACAATTTTAGAGTAAAATAACAGACTTCCTCGATATATGTTCATACTTACCCAAAGCCACAGGTATTTGCGGAAATGACTTGCGGTTCTCTTCCCACACTGTGGCTTGGGTTCTGATGGATGTGTAAGCTCTTACGAACTCACTCTGTGTTCCCTAACACTGCATTTCATCAAATAAAGGTCTGAAGCCTTAGAGGTGAGTTGGGTCTTGCCTCCAGTCACAGAGACATGGAGCTCTCAGCGTCCTCTCCTTCACAAATAACCACTGTTTCTCTCTGACCAGCTCGGGCCCTGTGCTTCTGGAATTCAGTGCCAACGACATCAAAACTGTACTTGCTGGCAGTTACCTAGGTAATTTCAAGATACCCATTTTTCAGAACATTGAAAAATGGAAGATCCTAATGGGAATTCTCTCAAGGAACAGATTAAAAAAAAAAAATTAGGTGCGATACCACGTCTCAGTTGTTGTAAAATAAAACCTAGACACTATCACAGATGGTAGACTGACACTGAGTGCCGTCATTCGGGACACCAACAACAAGCCGTCTGTATCACACATTAAAAAAAAAAAAATGACTCTTGTCCCTTTAAAACATGTGAGACTATTTGGCATTTGCAACTATCTTTGCTGCTTTGCCCTCCGTATTAAATTTTTTCTTTGGCCTATTGCACTTGCTTATGCATCTTTGTCTTTTTTAAAGCCTGGTTGATAATGGTTCTCTGCTCAATTGTATCAGTTTTTTTCTGCTCCAATTGCATTAATAACCAAAGCCTGCAGAAGTCCGCCAAGCTTGGACACCAAGGACAATTAAGTTGTTGGCTATCTCTTGTGCTTCATTTACTCCCTTCCATTGAGGAGAACATAAAGGCTTGGCACTAAGGGGGTCCAGGAAATTCCAGTCTATTAGGGGCAGTGTTGAAGACCATTAGGCGGTGCCATGTGTTGTTGTGAAGTGTCAAAGTCTAGGGCAAACAATACGAATAAGCAGCATTACTGCTCCCCCATCTCTTGTCAGATCGTCAAACAAGGCGACTCAGACTTGGCAAGGAGCAGTATGTGGGCTGGAGAAGTGGAAGGGGCTGCTGGAAATGAAGGGGAGGCCACCACGGCTGTTTCCAGCCCCCTCCTGGCTCCTGAGAGAAGCAGTTTGTACAAACGCAGAAGAAGGGTGTCTGCGGCTGGTCCATCACTTCTCGATACCCCCAGGACCAAAGCTCTGTAGGCTAAAGACTCAATAACAAATATCCAGAGCTGGATGCTGTAGGAGGTAGAATCCTAGTTTGGAATATGGATAGGAAAGGATAGGAGGATTGTTGGCCAAGGGTCTGTCCTAACTCAGACTCCATAGACACTGCATTCATGATGATACTCTGAGGAAGTACCATCTCCAGCGATAGGGAAGTGGTGGGAAAATTGAACTCTAGTGAAAGTAGCCCAAGGTTGCAGAGTTAGCACAAACTGGAAGTAAGATTCTTACCCAAATGTGTCTGATTAGAAACCTTTAACAGTTTAATCATGAGGAGCATGACCAGGGGAGTGGAAAAAAAGAGGAGACATCAGATGGGCAGGGTTGAGATGGAGCTCTAAGTCCCGCACCCTTTCCCTCACCTCTATTTGCTCTTCTCCCTGTCTTGAATTTATAAGGCTCAAAAAAAGATCTGGAGCTACCCACTCAGGTTGGCTGGGCCTGACTTTCCTCAACTGTCGATGGGCGTGATAGGATGATGGTGCCGGCCCAGGTGTAAGCCCGTCGTATTCAAAGCACGGGTTCAGTGTTCCTTGTTCTGATTTGACTTCCTAGAGCTGTCCTGCAGAGCCTTCGTTATAATCCCCCAAGCACCGTATAAAACAATGTGAACTGGGTAGTTGCTCATCCTGCTCTTATCTTGTTATCAAAAATGTACGGAATTTCTCTTCTTTAACAAGTGCCATTTCATCTCAGATCACTTGAAAACAAAACCCATGCTTTGGTGACGGCTTGGAGACGAAGTGACTCAGCCCTGTGGCCAGGAGCCGTGTGGGGCTCTTATCTTGGCTTTTATATCTATCCCTCAGCCACACCTGTCCTTGTGCAAACTGTAGAAGGGGAGACCCTGGGCTAGGAGGAGGACTCCTTGTGCTGTTTACGGCTGTTAAGAAGTCAGGAGAAGGGGGGACGCCTGGGTGGCTCAGTTGGTTAAGCGGCTGCCTTCCGCTCAGGTCATGATCCCGGGGTCCTGGGATCGAGTCCCACATCGGGCTCCTTGCTCGGCAGGGAGCCTGCTTCTCCCTCTGCCTCTGCCTGCTTCTTTGTCTGCCTGTGCTCACTCGCTTGCTCTCCCTCTGTCTCTGGCAAATAAATAAATTAAAAAAAAAAAAAAGTCAGGAGAAGGAAATGAATTCTGCCAACTCCCCATTGGGTCCATGGGGGTAAAAAGTCAGGGAACCCATTTCCCACAAGGAAAGTACCAATTATCTGTAGGAGAAGCTTCCAGTCTAAGATGATATCATGGAGAAAATGAGGGCTCTTTGGTTTTTCAGGTTTTTTTTTTTTTTAAGATTTTATTTTATTTCACAGAGAGAAGGAGGGAAAAAGAGAGAGAGAGAGAGAACAAGCAGGGGGAGCAGAAGAGGGAGAAGCAGGCTTGATCCCCGGACCCTGGGATCATGACCTGAGCCGAAGACAGTCACTTAACAATTAAGCCACTTAGGCTCCCCAATAAATAAGATCTTTAAGATGAATTCAAGAGAAAGATGAACCCCTAAAAAATTCTATTCACTCAATCATGAATGCATTCATTTATTCAATCAATGAGTATTTATGGACCCGTGTGTTTAGACACTAATGGGATTTCAAGATGAGTAAGAAAGGGGCCACTCCCCCACTTGGACTTGTAGTAGAGTAGACAAGCTAAGTCAGGCACAAAAATATCTATCATTCAAGAAAGAAGGTGAAAAGTGTTATTAGATGTTGGAATTTCAGAACACAAAGGAGTAACTCAGGTTAGAGCCAATCTAGGAAGGCTTGTAAAGCAGATATTCAGATTGAGGCTTGAGGAATGGGCAGGATCCGTACACGTGCAACTAACAAATTTCTGTTGGTGGTGTACAATTTCTTTTTATGTTGACCATTGGTATTTGGAACGTATTGTGCATAGAAACAATATTCTATCTGGTCTTTGGTGTCCCTCGTCTGCCCACAAAAGCTCATGTAGCCCACAATGTACTTGAGAAATATTACAAATACATTCTTTCAACTACACATAGATACAGTGTCAGGGTTCCTATGGGAAAGTTCAGGCTGTTCAAATGTTGGGAGATAGACACACAGCTTCCTGCTGCCCCGCCACGGGACGTGGGACCAGGGTTCCCTCCTCCACTTCCCCCTCCAGGTCTCAAGCCAACATCAGAAGGGTGGTCAAGGCTTTTGGGATTAGGGAGATTGGTGGTGGGTGGGGGGGCGGGTATCCAAGCTATAGGGCAGACAGCTTCCAGAACTTTGGGGCCTGTCTTTAAATAATAATAATAATATAAAAATCACTGACTTCTGCCAATTTTACAAAAACCTAAGACTGTGTGAACATATTAGTAGGGCGCCTGAAGGAGTCTCAGCAAGCAAGAGACCCTGAAGTTTCAGTTTCATTAAACCTTCCGGAAAGTGGAACTCTAGGATTTGAGGTGCTTGGAGACGAGTGATCTCTTTATTTTCCATTCTTCACTAAAACATACCGAAATATTTAGCATTGGGGGTAAAGGATCTAGAGTTCCAGCAGCCAACTCCTTTGCTGCCCTTGGGGAAGAGGGAGTGGGTGACAGTGAGGCTGCAGGAAGGCTGGGCAGGGCAGGGCTGGGGTGTGGTGTGGCCAATCACTGCCCAGTGTAGGAGCCAGACAGACCTGGGCCAGTATTCCAGAGTGTTCCAGAGTTGATCCTGAACAAGCGCCCTCACCTTCCTGATACTTGAGATTTCTTATTTGTAAAAAGGGGGAAAGTGCCATTATACTTTGTAACAGTGCCAACTCCAGAGGATGGTTTTTCAATGACACAACACATTTGAAATACTTTGCCAACTCCCTGGCTTTCCCCCAGAGTCTGATAACATGGAGGGATGAGTTATGGGGGAATTGTGATGCTACCTGTTTCAAACAGCTTTGCAAAAGCCCACTTTCCTGCCTATAATTCCAGTTTACTTGTCCCTACACTTGAAAGGCAGAAAGGACTGCGAGAGATGTTGCCAGCGTCGGCTAGAATGAGAAGCATTCTGGACAGTTGGACGTACACGTGTGTCAGTCCTTTACCGATTGCAAATTCCAATGCACCTGGGATATAGTGTTGATAGGAGTGTGGCTGTCAGCGATGGTTCCCAGATTTCCCAGCTGCTAGCCAATTACAGTATTTCCAAAGGACTGGTGGGAGGGTAGGGACCAGAGAAGCAGGTCAGGCAAGCAGGTCGAGCTAAAACAATTTAGCATGAGTATTTTTATTAAACGCTTGGCAGGTAGAGTCCTTACCTTTTAGAGACACGTGCTGAAACATTTCGAGGTGAAGCGATACGATGTCTGGGACTGGGTTCCCCAGGAGGCAAGCAGTTGGGGGTGCAGATCAAATGGGCCATCTGTCTTCTTGGGTATGCACATGAAATTTTTCATAGTACAAACTTTAAAGAATGACCAGATAAGTAAAACCACTTCTTCTATAATTGGGCACATGTCAAAATGTGTCCTTTGCTGTGTTTCCACGCTCTGTCAACAGGCATCACCTAAACACATCTCACCTGGTCTTGCCTCAGAATGGCTCTGGGCTCATCAGGAAGTGTGTATGATGTGTCTTGGCTGATGTTGATTGTCCCTTATTTTAAAGGTTTCCCCATTGGGGTGCCCTATGTATGCTGTCATTACCTTCTTTCCAGCTTCTAACCCCGCCTTGAATGTCGGCACACCTCTGGGGTCCCCAACACCTACCTAGTCTGTGGTCCTGCTGAGATCTCTGCTATCCAGGGTTCCAACATTCTGACTTTTCTTTTGAATCTGAAACCTGGTGTTTGAGCACCTTCCAGGTCCAGCCCAGTTTCCTACCTCGTGCTGATTCCCCACCCTTCCTTCCCCTCAGTTCCTACTGCCATGACCAGTTGGTACTCGCAGCTCACACAATGACAATGAAAGATGGAACACGTCTATTTTTTTCAACTCAGAAGAATAATGTGCATTTCATTTCCTTGTGGTTTTATTCTGGAGTTTTTAATGGACTCTTTCTTTTGCTTTAAGTGGATCCATTTTCAGCCATCTAAATGAAATCATTATAGTACATTTCTGAAGTGTGAAGATACATACCTTCTAAGAGTTTCCCATCGTTGCTGGTATAAATTTCCACATAATTAGCGGCTTAAAAATGACATTTGTTCTCTTACACTTCTGGAGGTCAGAAGTCTGATAAGGCTCTTACTGAGTGAAAAACAAGGTGTTGGTCTGGGGGCTCTAAGGGAGAACCTGTTTCCTTGAGTTTTTCTACCTCTGGGAACTCCCTGCATTGTGGGCTCTTGTCTCCTCCTTCCATCTTCAAGGCCAGCAGCTGGTGTCCTCAAGTAGCCTCCTTGCCTCCCTCTTTTTAATTAATTAATTAATTAATTAATTAGCTTTTAAAGATTTTATTTATTTGTTTGACAGAGAGACACAGCAAGAGAGGCAACACAGCAGGGGGAGTGGGAGAGGGAGAAGCAGGCTTCCCGCTGAGCAGGGAGCCCAATGCGGGGCTTGATCCTAGGACCCTGAGATCATGACCTGAACCCAAGGCAGACACCTAACTACTGAGCCAACCAGGCGCCCCCTCTTCTGTTTTAAAATATTTGCGATTATACTGGACCTCTGGATCTGGGTGATCCAGAAAGATCTCTTTAAAACCATCTTAATTCCATCTGTAACCTTAATTCCCCCTTGCCATGTAACCTAACATACACATGGGTTCCAGGGATTAGTGTGGGAATATCTTTGCCGGGAGGGAAGAGGGAGGGAAGAGGGAGGGCGCTTATTCTGCCTACATACCAGAGTAGAGATTGAACCTCACTTTAAGGAGATCCAGGGCAAAAGTTATCCCAAGAATGAAGAAGCTCATTTAATAAAAACCATACAGATGACCAAGATACTGTTCTGTTAAGTTTGTCTGAATAAACTGCTGATTGGAACACTTGGGTGGCTCAGTCAGACAAGCATCTGCCTTTGGCTCAGGTCATGACAGGGAACCTGCTTCTCCTTCTCCCTCTACCTGCTGTTTCTCCTTCTTGTGCTTTCTCTCTCGCTCTTTCTCCCACAAATAAATAAAATCGATTTTTAAAAAATAAATAAACTGCTGAACTCAGGCTCCCAACACCGCCGGTTTCCAACTCAGCTTCCCATAAGCTCCAGAGTTCCAGAAAGGACATTCGCTGTCTTTAGGATAGCAGAATGAAGGGCGTGCAAGTATCATTTATCTCTGTTGGCCCAGGACAGAGACCTGGACTTGGTCTCTGCTCTGCCCCAGGGCCCCCAGCTGTGCTACATGAGGGGGCGTGTCCTGGGGACATGACCTCAGTGTCCAACACGCCTGACCCTGTCATGGGCACAGAGGCAAAGAAGAGAATCCTGACCTAAAAGGGAACCCAGAAACGGTCTGTGTTTTTCAGCTTATCTTAGGGATGGAGAAAACGAGGGGCCCAGGATGCTGGGTGACTTTAAAAAGACGTTTCGTAGTGTTGGAGACCAGAACCCGAAGCAGACTTTTGAGGGGCTAAACAGAGCCTACCGTGGTTTCCCCCTTAAATCCGCACAGGCAACCTCTATGATACTTTTAGAAGAATACTTGTTTTTAACAGGAAGCTTAATGCATGAATAGGGGAAGGGACTAGAGCGCCGTGAGAAGAATGAAAGGCCTTTGTTCCAAAAGTAAAGTGAGATGAGATTAACGTGAGATGAGATGTGGTGGAATAAAGTGAAGAAAGGAACGCAGTGAAGATAAGTGTGGAGCTCGCGCGCGGAAGGACCTGGGAGGCGGGGTCAGAGAGAGGGTTGCGTGTTACCACCCGAGGGGGTGGGGTGTGTGAGGGGGCCTACTGAGGCCCGCTGCACCCCAGCACTCGTGGACTGGGTGGGTCCAAGGCAACAGTGTCCCCCCAGCCCCCGCCATGAAGTACTTCTCTCCCTGTGCCCTTGCTCGTGCCCCCTGGAACCACTCATTCATTCATGATCATTCATTCATTCTCAATCAACAAATCGGTAGTAGACTTGTCTCTGAGAGCCAGAGAAGCAGGGACGGAGGGAATGAAGCGACCCACACCCCCGCGGGGGCTGACTCCACGGAGCCTCCCGTCCAGCTACGGGAAGGATGTTGGAAGGATGAAACTTTCCCACCACCACCGAGCTGAACGCACCTTCGGGGGCAGCGCAGCTAGAAGTGTGTGGGTGGGCAGAATGGGAGCCCGGAGCAAAGGCCCTCAGACGGGAACCCCGAGAGAGGCTGGGTCCCCTAGAACAGAGGCAGCTCTCTTTTCTAAAGAGGAAAGTACGTGTGTTATGTTGCTCGGGTCTATTTCATCCTTCCCTGGAAAACATGGTCAGCGTTGAACAGACCACTGACAATCTGTTCATTTCAGCCCTTCCAGTGACTAGTTTCTACCCTTCCGCAGGCGATCAATCAATCAATAGATGTTTATTGCTCTTTGGGGCCCGGAGGTTGGAATGTACAGAGTGCTTCCTTATTTGGCAGTTCAGTTCTCAAATGAAGCCAGACCTTAACAAAGGGGAAAACAGGGTACGCTTTGCGACAGGTTTGAAGGGACAACTTGTGTTAGACGGTGACTTTAATTGTGAGGTCTTCTCCCAATCACGGACTGGAGGTTTGATTCAACAGCAATTTGTCAATGGGTTCTCCCGTGATCAGACATCTGGGTAAGCTGTTTAGACGGCGAGAACTATGTTTCCTGCATCAAGGGTACAGAGATGATTTACACATTTTTAATGCCTAAAATGATGTCTGGTTGAACAATGAATCCTTTTATGTATTAAATAATACAAAATGATCTCTGACAAATAGATGTCAGGTTAAAAAAAAATAGGCTATTTAATTCAGTTTCACATCATTTGACCTCGATATTCTAATTCATTGCTGTATAAAATGAGCTTTCATGAGAGAGACTGATTTATTGCTAATAGTCTCCTATTTTCTTTTTTAAGAAATAGTACTCCTGAAATGGGGCTAGAGTTATTTTGAAAAACCCAGCTCTTTACGTGGGCCTGATCAACAGCAAAATAATCTAGCATTTAAAATAAAGCGAATGGGAGGGCCCTTATAAGCCTCACCATGGAGACCAGAGCGCTAACCGTTACCATGGAGACATTTTTAAGTCCACTGGCCTGGAGTTAACGATTACCACACATTCAGATATTATCGGATATTGTATGAAAGCATTTTAAATTCCTCACTGGAACCATGACATTAATATCAAATAGACTTCAATACGCTAGTAGTGTCCTCATCTCTGGCACATGAAGGGGAAACCCACAGCTCCCAGACTTCACCCCAATTCCTGATTTAGTCTGGAGTGGAGGCTGAGAAGTTCATATTTTACCAGGGGTCCCAGGACCAGCCTGAGACTCTCACAAACAAGGGTTTCTGGTTAGGTGGTTGTCAGGTGTCTAAGTCTGGTTTTGGTCTATAAAGAAGAGTTTTTCTTGATTGTTTAGAGGTTTATTTTAAGGTTGAAAATAAATCGCAATTACCTAAAAATAGTCAAAACTTAATTCTTTCTTAAGCATTTGTCCTCAATTCAGCTTTCTTAGTCTATTTATTAATTTGATACCTTCTGGCCATTCCTTTCAGAGGAATTTTTACAACTTAAGTTCCCTTAGATGTTTCAAACTATCATTATAATATGCTTGATATTTTTAAGCATCTCAAACTTTAAAACTTTCTCAAGTTCTTTTTTTTTTTTTTTTTAAGATTTATTTTAATGGTGGTGGGGGACAGAGGGAGAGAGAAAGAATCAGAAACTTAAGCAGACTTTCTGCAGAGTGCAGAGCTGGAAGCAGGGCTCGAGCTCATGACCCTGCACAACCTGAGCTGAAACCAAGAGTTGGCGCTTAACCGACTGCATCACTCAGAAGACCCTCAGGTTCCTAAGTAGCTAATAAAACATGAAAACTTGAACTTTCATTCTCTTTGGCATTCTAACAGTATAAAAGCATGATGAGATTTCAATGAAATAATCACAAATCAAATAATTACACATTTTAAATTTGAATCACTGCCCTAACTTCTTGGACTCTGATAAGTCAATCATTAAAAACTTTGCAAGCATATAAATTTCAAATTCACAAATTCCACAACACAAAAATCCATTTATTAAATGCTGGAGGTTTGATTTTCTTTTCTTTCTTTCTTTCTTTTTTTAAAGATATATTTATTGGGCACGTGGGTGGCTCAGTCCTTAAGCATCGGCCTTCAGCTCAGGTCATGATTTCAGGGTCCTGGGATCCAGCCCCACATTGGGCTCCCTGCTCTGTGGGAAGCCTGCTTCTCCCTTTCCCACTCCTCCTGCTTCTATTCCCTCTCTCACTGTCTCTGTCAAATAAATAAATAATCTTTAAAAAAAAAAAAAAGAAAGAAAGAAACTACATAAAAAGAAAAGTGAGATTTATTTATTTATTCCAGAGAGAAAGAGAGAGAGCTCGAGTGGGGAGGCACAGAGGGAGAGGAAGAAGCAGACTCCTCACTGAACAGGGAGCCAGATAAGGGGCTCCATCCCAGGATCTTGAGTTCATGACTTGAGCAGAAGTTAAGAGTCAGACACTTATTTGACTGAGCCACCTCCATGCCCCGATTTGATTTTCTTAAACATTTTGGACAATTCTAACTTGTCTCAGGGAGAAAATTTTCTCCTTGCTTATCAGTCCGAGTTTTAGAAGGTGATACTAACAGATGGGATAGGCTGAAGACGAGTTTTAGTTATTATGTACCTATTAGGGTTTAGAGTTTTTACTAGAGCTCCTAGGCGGCAGCCCTCATGTGGCCTGAGATAATGACCACTGCTGAGACCAGAAGCCCACGACCTGCATACCCAGGCTCCTAGTGGGGCTGTGTTTCCCAACCACCCCATCTAGGCACCGCAGGGTAGTAAGTATGCAGGGTTTTTTAATTTTTCAAAATTATACATATTTTATCTTTTTTGGAAATAATTTAAGACATAGGGAAGTGATATTGTAATTCTAAGCCAGAGCCCTTTAACATGCTTTTCCATTTAAAGGCCTGGGGATTGAAACTGGGGGAGAGGGGCTGGACACTAGGGCTCTCACCTGATAAATGTATCTTGTAGGTGAGGATAAACATAATGGGTTTCCATTGTGGATTTCCCTGTAGGGACAATAGATGCTACATAACCAGGGTCTAAGAAGTAGTTTTCCACTTGGATTTGGTGAAAGAGGGTCATAGGTTCATGAATTCACTGAATAGGGGTGTGTATTAGTGAGGGGCAAAGGCTAAGCTGCTGTGACAAAGAGCATAGGATGACTCATCAAAAATAGAACTTTATTTGTCTTTAGCCCTATGGAAAATGGGCCAGATCATCAGAGGCTCTGTTCCACATGGCCACTGTGGGACCCCAGTACCCCCATACTGTTGCTCTGCCACCCCTCAAGGCTACTAAACTGGGGTTCTTGTACCTCCAAAGACTCCATGGATAGAGTTCAGAAGCACCATAAATTTGAAAGGAAAAAAAAATTAAGTCTCTGTTTTAATTCAGCATTTCTTTCAATTACGAATATAGGCAATGAAACATAGTATTATTAGCAATATTTATAAATTTATCACTAATACAAATAAAAAATACTTTACATCAATTTCAATTGTCTTCAAATATCACATTCATCACTTTGAAATTGTGGTAGTTATTAGATTTGTTGCTACTTACTCTGTGATGAATCGCTAAAGAAACATATGTGCTACTATATACAAATCAGTTTTTCAAACATTTACGATATTTTAATAGTGTATTCTAATATGATTTCTTTAAAATTTTTAAGTTTTTTTTTAAAGTCAACTCTACCTCCAACATGAGGCTGGAACTCATGACCCCAAGATCAAGAGTTGTGTGCTCTACCAACTGAGCCAGCCAGGTGCCCCAAGAATTGTATATTCTTCTTCTTCTTCTTCTTCTTTTTTAATATTTTATCTATTCATTTTAGAGAGAGACCATGAGCAGGGAGAGAGGCAGATGGAGAGGGAGAGGCAGAATTCCCCACTGAGCAGGGAGCCTGATGTGGAGCTCGATCCCAGGACCCTAAGCTGAAGACAGATGCTTAATTGACTGAACCACCCAGGTGCCCCAGAATTGTATATTCTTGATATAGAATACAAGAATTGTATATTTTATGTATGTATGTATTCTACTTTTTCACTGTTTTAATATATACAGTAAAGTGAATAAAATAAACACAAACCTTGTAAGAGCAGGTAAAAATATACATTTTAATGGTATGAAAATATAGAAATTTTTCATTATCCCAGATACTTCCTTGGTCCTTTTGATGTGCCTCTCTTGTGAAGGTAATGATTATTCAGACTTCCATTATCATTAATTAGTGTTATCTGTTCTTAACATTCATATAAATGAAATTATATAGTATGTTTATTTATTTATTATGTTCAAATTTATTTATTTATTTATTATGTTCAAAGTATACTTTTTTTAAGACTTAATTTTTTTTGGAGCAGTTTTTGGTTTACAACAGAACTAAGAGGGAAGTACAGAGATTTCCCATATTGGCCCTGTTCCCACACATGCACAGTCTCCCTTTATTAACAACTTTCCAGAATGGTACACTTTTTAAAAATTAGAATGAACTTACATTGACAGGTCATAATCACCCAGTCCATAGTCTACTTTTGGGTTCCCTCTTGGTGTTGGACTGTCTTGGTGTTGGATTTGGACAAATGCTCATGATGTATATCTGTTACTATAATATCATGCAGAATAGTTTCACTGCCCTAAAAACCACCTGTGCTCTGCCTATTCATCTCTCTCTGTGACTCTGGAATATTTTTTTATTGGGACATAATTGGCCCATAAAATTATATTAATTTCAATGGTGTAACATGAGGATTTGCTATTTCTATCTATTGAAAATGATAACCACAGAGTCTAGTAAGTGTGTATACACTTTTGTATTGGCTTCTTTCAACTCAACATAATGTCTTTAAATTCATCCAAGTTTTTGTGTGTATTTTAACCCATTCCCTATATTTTATGTAGCATTTCATTTTATGAATAGAAACAATTGATTTGTCTATTCTTCTGTTGATAGACATAAGTTACTTCTTGTTTTTTTGACATAAATAAAGTTACAATGAACATTCTTATATACATGTCTTTTATTTTTTTAAGATTTATTTATTTATTTTAAAGAGAAGGAGAGCATGTGCATGGTGAGAGGCAGAGGGAGAGGAAGAGAGAAATGCAAGCAGACTCTGTGCTGAATGTGGAGCCTGACTCAGGGCTCAATTACACAACCAGGAGATTTCAACCTGAGCCAAAAACAAGAGTCAGACGCTCAACTGGTGTTTACCATGCAGGCGTCCTGATATATATTTTGAGTACATATGTGCGCTCACTTCCCTTGGATATAGTCCTATGGGTGGGATTGCCAGGTCATGGGTAAACATGTGTTTAGCTTGAGGGGATACTGCCAAACTATTTTTCAAAATGGCTAAATGAGATTATACTCCTGTTAACAAGCAATGTATAACAGCTCCAGTTGTTCCATGTTCTCACAAATATAAGGGGTTATCTGTCTTTGAAACTTTAGGTACTCTTGTGGATGTTTCATGATGTATTTTTTTTTACACACTTATTTTCCTGAGAAGGTATTCCAGGTGTCACCAGCCTCTAAGGTTCCACGGCACAGAAGGTTCTAAGAACCCTGTATTAGATCACAGTTGTGGTCCGACTACTGCCTGGTCAAAGGTCTGTTCAACCTTGGACACTTTGTTTCCCACTTTAGGGAAGGAAAAAAAGCAGAAGTTTAGGAGGAGCAATTTCCTTTCAAGCAATGAGGAAGTTGCTCATTGCTTAGTCACTTGCTAACTTAGTCACTGGGCCACGCCTAGCCTCCCGGGTGTCTGGGAAATGTAGTCTTCGCTGGGCAACCATGTGCTCTGTCTAAACTCTCTGAATAAGGAATACCGGACTTGGACAACTGGCAGTCTCCACCACAAGATGTTTGATGGTTCCCGCGATTTTTTGGTGGGACAGGCTTTCCCAGCCACATAAACACACTTTTCCCCAGCGTGAGGAACTGGTAAATCACCTAGCTGCCCCATCCTGACTTCCGGCAAAAGATGGCTGGGCCTGAGGAAATCTCTTCAGGTCAAATCAGGCCTTGGTTTCTAGCCCTCATGCTGAGCTTGCCCTTCAGGCAAACGCAAAGATTGATCAGGTCCAACAATGGATATATGAGACATGCTACCTGAGATGTGTCAGTGAGTAAGGGCATGACCCAAGAGTGAGTAGGGCAGTTTTATTCAGGTCTTGGGGAAGAAGGTATCCATGCAAGGTAGCCTGACTCATGCCTTTGTGAATACCTTGCGTGGCCCTTCATCTTCAACAAGATTAACAAAAAATGTGTTGAAACCTTTCCAGGAAGTTGTCACAGTGTCTCAACCAACCCTCTTGGGTCATCCCTGAGTGTGGCATTACCCACTTCTCAGATAGGGTACAGTGGTTGCCCAAAGACATCTGTGGGCTTCTGAGTCAGCTGCCCCAATTTCTGCACTCCACACATTTAAAACAGCAGTTTTAACAGAGGGGAGCAGATAATGAGGTGGGAAGAAGTGAGAACATGTCTATCAGTGGAAATACGTAGATAGTACCAAAACTTTGTGGCTGTGTTACTCAGGAATTAGGGAACTGTACATTGGCCTGGTTCCTACCACAGCCATAATGATGGACGAGGCTTCTCCATGAGTGGAACCAATACTCTTTCTTTGCAGTAAATTCACACATGCCAGCAAGGCTTGGGATGGAGATTTGAGTCCATGTGAAAACCCAAAGAGGGCCATGATAAAGAGATTAAATCTGTCAGTGTGAACTATATATAATTCAAAACATGTATACTTGGAAACAGTCACCGAAAAGCAAAAACCCAACTTCCATCTGGGTGGTGGAGAATCACCCAAAGCCCCTTCCTCCCCACTCTGTGTAACCTTAGGCTCCTGTGTTTGTACCCTTCCTCTCTTTAGCAGATACAGCAGAAATGAGAATAGCTTTGATTTCCAACTCGAGGAGGGGGCTGGGAAAATCTCTAAGATGCCACAGAATGTTCGGGATCTGCTAACATCTGGGAGCAAGGGAGGAGACATAGAGTGCTGCCAAGAAAGGGGAGGAGGCAGGAATTTGGGGAGAAGAAAAGAAATCAGAAAGGCAAATGGCAATGGGAAGAAAGTGGGTTTACCCAGTGAATCCCTATTAAGGGAAGTTTGGGCAGTTCTAATGCTGGAGACCTTGAGCAGCTGGAGTCCTGTGTGATGTGTATGAATGCGTGGGACACCCTCCTCCCTACTCCCCCCAACCCAAGAATGCTGAGGAGATGCTCTGTGGGTCGGTCGCACGGGTGCGCACAGCTCATCAAGGGGGCTTTGTGGGAGACCCAGCTCTCCGAATATCATGGCCCTTCCTTTCATTTCAGGGGCTGTGTTGACTGCACCTCAGCTTTGAACGTGTGAATTCCATTCAGATTTGTTCAGAAATTCTAGTTTGGGAAACGTTATAAATAGGTTTCTCATGAACGCTTATGAGGAAAAAACACACAAGTGAAAACACATCCATTGGCTGAGGCTCTGCTGACGGATCTGAATAAAAACTTCTTGGTTGGCACAAAATACACTAGGATCTTTTGAAATAAGCCTCATGCCTGTTTGGCAGAACCTGAATGTGCTGACTGTGTATTAAAAGGGCATATTATCTTCATTTGGCAATACACACAAGAAGTGTGCTTACTGGACAATAAAATTCTGACCTTAACTTAATACCCGTTCCCCCCCACCCCATTTACAATATTTGGCTTAATTAAGAAGTGAAATTGTGAAAGTTTTTTTGGCAATTTGGCCATACACATCTGTATTGAATACAAAGTTCCATTTGGTATTTGAGAGCAAAGTTACCAGTTCGTTAATGCATGGGCAAGTTTCTTGGAAAGTGAAAGAGGGCCAGTGTTGGGATCCAACCTTCTTCTTAAACATGGTAATGTGCTTGGCCTTGCTGAAGGGGAGCAGAGAGGGGAGGTTGGCCAGAGCACTTCATCAATAGGATCAGAATCTTTGAGAAGTCTAGGCACGGGGAGGAAGTTGTTGACAGCATTGATAATCATTTCCAAGCAGTATTTCTTCAGAACCCTTCTTGGAGCTGCAGAATATAGTAAGATCACAGCCTCCACTATGGTAAAATGGAAGCATCACAAATGAAGAAAGAGAGGCATAGTCAACAAATGGCATTTACTCGTTCGCTTCAAATCCTTTGCTAAAATTAAGTTCATTACAAGTAGAAGCTAAGAATAAAATGGCAGTGGTAGGAAGACTGAAAGAAAAAATAACGGAATAGTAATCAGCCCTTGGGCGTGTGGATGTGAGGAAGCCTTTTAAGTTTAGAAGAAATCACATAGCAAAGAAAGGATGTGAATGCATCTTTTGAAATTCGGTATCTGCAAGTAACAAAAAAGGTGAAAAAATTAAAAGATGGGGAAATATCACAGGTCAATAAGAAACAAGTGATTAATTGTTGCCTTAGATCAGGTTCCCTGGCAACAGGCTCAGATGCAGCTTCGGTATACAACTTTTTTTTTTTTTTTTTTTGGCTCTAAGTTTCTGTCAACAGATGATTGGATCAAGAAATGTGATGGATTTATCTAGCAAAATGTTTATTATTCAGCCTTAAAAATGAAGGAAGTCCCGTCATTTGTGACAATGTGGCTGAACCTGGAGGGCATTGTGCAAACTGAAATCAGCCAGACAAAGAGACACAAATATTGCACCGTATCTCTTGTGTGTGGAATCTTTAAAAAAGTCAAACTCAGGCACCTGGGTGACTTAGTTGGTTAAGCACCTGCCTTCGGCTCAGGTCATATGATCCCAGGGTCCTGGGATTGAGTCCCGCAACAGGTTCCCTGCTCAGTGGAGAGTCTGCTTCTCCCTCTGCCACTCCCCCTGCTCGTGTTCCCTCCCTCTCTCCCTCTCTCTCTTTCAAATAAATAAATAAAATAATAATAATAAAAAAGAAATAGCTGAACTCATGGAGAGTAGAATGGTGGTTACGAGGGGCTAGGAATGGGAGAAATAAGGAGAGGTTGGTAAAAGGTGATAAACTTTCAGATATGAGGAATGAGATCTGAGAATCTGCTATATGACTTGGCGATTATAGCTGACAACACTCTACTATATAATTGAACTTTGTTAACAGTAGAACTTGGATGTGAGAAAAAAATAAAAAGAGGTAAATATGTGAGGTGATGAATAAGTTAATTAACTCAATGGGAACATTTTTTCACAATGTATATATTTATAGATATATATCAAATCATCACAGTCATAGTTTAAATATCTTACAATTCAATTGTCAATTATACTTTAGTAAGGCTGAAAGTTCATTGGAGAGGGTTCTAGAAACAGCCTCGTGAGTGAGGGAGGGCAGCAGAGCTGGTGGAGGGAGAGGCTGAGCAGTGATTCAGCCGCAGCAAAGGCTTCAGATTGAGTCAAGGGGCCTAGTTTCTAGGGGACTCATCTATGGGTGTCCCCAGAGAGGGGGTCTAACCTTGAGCAAGGTGTTCCCTTCCCTGAAGACAATTATCAGAGAGGGAAGCGGTTTCGAAATGTCCACAGCTAGTCTGCGTGACAGTGGGGCAGTGAGAGCACCCCGTCTTCAAGGGGGTTCTAAGTGGCAACTGTGAAATAAAGGGAAATCTCATTTAAAATGGAATTGGGAAACCAGAAGGGGGAGCTCTCTCACCCTACTATTCTTTGTCCATTGCAGACCCAAACATTCTGGAAGAGATGGACCTTGCAAGTCAATGCTGTTTTACTACCCCAGCTGGAGGAAGAAGGATTTTCTCCTCCCCCCCACAACAGCCCAACCAGTGAGAGAATGTCACAGCTCAGCCAAAGAAAAGCCACCACACTTTGAACTCCCAGTTTAGTCCAATGGACTTGCTTTTAACACCCCCTCCTCCTGTCTCTCTTTCCTCTACAAAAGAGCAAAGAGCATTCCTCCCCTTTCTTTGTTCCCTGGGCTTGTCTGTAGTTTTGCTGTGGTTTGCAAGTTCTGAGCTGCAATTCTCTGCTATTCCTGTATAAACTTATTTTTGCTGGCAAAATGACTGGCAGTTTTATTTTTAAGGTTAGCACACCCATAGCATTCACTATAAAATAGAGCTAAACCCTAAAAAACTTACAGTGTTAATAGGAAAAACTATGATTCCAAGATAGAAATTAACAAAGGAAATGAATAGACAATCCACAGTTCATGAATGGGAAAATGTCCAACATCACTAGGAATCAAAGAAATACAAATCAAGGGTGCCAGGGTGGCTCAGTCAGTTAAGGATCTGTCTTCAGCTCGGGTCATGATCTTGGGGTCCTGGTATCGAGCCCCGCATAGGGCTCCCTGCTCAGCGGGGTGTCTGATTCTCTCTCTCCCTCTGCCTCTCCCCTCTGCTCATGCATTCCTGTAGGAATGACTGATGAGGAGTGCAGATTGTTACAGCCTTTTTGGAAAGCAGTTTGGTGTTCTATATCAACCCCCAAAATGCCCCAACTTCTTTGACACACCTCAAAGAAATTACCTTAAAGAGATAGTTCATTATTTGAAAAGACCACATGCGTGAAGGTATTTGTTACAGCATTCTTTATAAATATGAAAAAAAATGGCATAACTTTAATGTCCAATGATAAAGACAAAATTTGAGTAAATATAATTATGAAGCTGTGTAGCTATGGAGAAAAGGTTTTAGACATGTTATTTAAAAAGATAGTGGGATTCTATATAGATAGGGTTACAACTGTAACAGATTGTAAGAAAAAAAACTTGAAGGAAGAAGGAATGGAACTAAATAATTTTAAAATTCAAGGGAAGAATAAATGTATGCCAATAGTAATGACAATTTTGAAAAGTTGGCAGCACTACTCTAATACATATTTATAAACTGTTCTGGTGATCTATTGCTGTATAAGAAATCACCCCAAATTCAGTGGCTTAAATAACAATAATCATTTCATCACCATCTCTCATCAATCTGGGCATTGACAGGACTCAGCTATGGGGTTCCTACCTAGGAGTCCATGTGGCATTACTGTCAGATGGTGGTGGCTGCAGATGTCTAAACAAATGGTCACTCCCACGGGTGCCTGGGTGGTTCAGTCAGTTAAGCATCTGCCTTTGGCTCAGGTCATGATTCTGGGATCCTGGGATCGAGCCCCAGGTTGGGCTCCCTGCTTACTGGGGAGTCTGTTTCTCCCTGCGTATGCTCTCTCTCTCTCAAAGAAAAGAAAATAAACTCTCTCTTTTTTTTTTTTTTTTTTAGAGGGAAGCACTCTTTTTTTTTTCTTTTTCAAAGATTTTATTTATTTATTTGACAGAGATCACAAGTAGGCAGAGAGGCAGGCATAGAGGCAGGCAGAGAGAGAGAGAGAGGAGGAGGAGGCAGGCTCCCCACTGAGCAGAGAGCCCCATGTGGGGCTTATCCCAGAACCCTGGGATCATGACCTGAGCCGAAGGCAGAGGCTTTAACCCACTGAGTCACCCAGCACCCCAAAATAAATAAACTCTTAAAAAAAATAATAACAAAGCTGCTCACTCCCAGACCTGGTAGGTACCTGGGCAAAGAAGACTCAAATTGCTAAGGCTGGACCTATGGGGCTCCCGGTCATCTCTCTGTTCCACATGCTCTCTCCAACATGGTAGACTTGGGGTAGCAGCACTTCTTGGATATGACTCAAGACCCCCGCAGCCAGTGTCACCCATGGTCAGCTTCACTGCATCATATTCTTAGAGGCAGTTACAAGGGTCCATACAGTTTTAAGGCGAGGGAACACAGCTTCCAGATCTTATAGAGGAATGCAAAAGTTCTAGAAGACCGTGCGGGATGGGAAATATCATTGCAGCCATTTTTTCTGCAAAATGTAAGCTGCCACACAAAACTGCAATAATTCCATAGGGTTGTAGCAACGTAAAATAAAACATACTCATCGATTGCACAAAATAGAAAGTCAAATGACTGGATTTATTATATTTAAATTTTAATATATGATTAAATAATCATCTCAACTTAGTAGGAATGAAAAATTATTCAATTACTTATGTTTCAAAACTGATGAGTTAAAGAATTAAGTGTAAAAAAAGAAAAAACTGAAAAAATATCAAAACACTAAGGGTAGGCAGCTTCAGAAGCTTGAAGTTGGAAGGGAAATCCCAAAGGAAAAGATTTTTAAGTGACTAAATAATTATGATAAACTTCTAAATTAACAAAAATCCCATTTTCCTGGGACACCTGGGTGGCTCAGTCAAGCTCTGGTCATGCTCCCAGGGTTATGGGATTGAGCCCTGCCTCGGTCTCCCCCTTCAGTGGGGAGCCTGCTTCTCAACTTGTGCTCTCTCTCACTCTCTCTTTTTTTCACTCTTTCTTTTTTTCTTTAAAATAATCCAATTTTCCAAATAGAAAAGGAAATAAATGACAAATTTTGAGATATATGCTAAGTAAATGCAAATGAAACAAGGTTAATATTATCTAATGCATAAAGACTTCATGCAAATAAATGGACTAATGGTAAAGAACAAAAGATAATTCCTAAGAGAATACAAAAAGAAGGTAATTTACTAAATTGTGATATAATGTATAATACATAAATTGTATAATACAAAATTTACCATTTTAACCATTCCTAAGTATACAGTCCAACAACATCAATTATATCCACATTGTGCACCCACAACCACTGTCCCTCTCCAGAACTCTCACCATCATTCAAAACTGAAATTCTTCATCTGTTAAGCAATAACTCCCCATTCCTGCCTCCCCTGACCTATGGCAACCATCAGTCTACCTTTCGTCTGTATGAATTTGACTGCTCTAGTTTCCTCATATAAGTGGAAACATATAGTATTTATTTTTTTGGTGACTGGTTTATTTCACTTAGCATGATATCCTCAAGGTTCATCCATGTTGTACCCTGTGTCAGGATGTCCCTTCTTTTTAAGGCTGACTAATAGTCCACTGTATGTATAGACCACATTTTCTTCATCCATCCATCTATCCATCCACGGAGAAGCCCTTTTGTTAAATTGTAACACTAATACATATTTATGTTTAGAAATTCAAACAATTGAGAAAATCATAAAATAAAAAGCAAAAGTCTTTTACTCCTCTTTATCTTTTGCCTTCATCCCAGTACCTCCTGCTTAGCACTCAATCATGCATCTTTCTGAAAAGTTTGTGTGTTTGTAGAAACACACTAGGATGCTTACCTCATCTTTCTTTGGTTCCTAGACTGTCCTCTGGTGATGAGAATCTTGATGGCGTTAGAGATAAAACTACATGATGTGACCTATAGTTATAGTACAATATTGGGTTTTGACACTATGATTAAAATAGAGTTAAAATATATGTGGGATATTTGTCCTAATGCTGGCTTCTGAATGCTTGTCTCCTCTTGAAGAAGAGTCAGTACTAGACCCAAGAGGGCCCCACAGTGGCCATCTCTTTGGGGAAGCCTGAGACAACAGGACAATGACTCACCCAGGGTTGTTTCTGTTGTGTCTGCTCACAGCCAGTCACAGACATGCGGCAAGGACCTGGAGACCTTCAGCCAATGGAATGGACCTGCCTGAAGAGTGAGATGTTGTTCCTCTAAACTCCATTCTTGGGCTATCTTTCCCTTTGTCTCCCTCTGCATCTCGTGAGAACTGATCAAAGACAGGTTGTACCAAACCTACGCTCTGAAATCTGCAGTGAGTGAGGTTCCTCCTTTCAAAGAAAACAACCCTGGAATGAGGTTAGTTGTGAAGCTAGGCAGTAAGTCCTTAA